>NC_087346.1:90588106-90891136 GCF_030014295.1 Loxodonta africana
AATGCTTATTACAAGCAAAAATGGTGAGACTTCATCTCATATACTTTGGACTTGTTATCAGGAGGGACCAGTCCCTGGAGAAGGACATCAAGCTTTATAGAGGGTCCTTCTCGAGGAAGATGCTCGAGAGACAGATTGACACAGTGGCTGCAATAATGGACTCAAGCATAACGACTGTGAGGATGGTGCAGGACTAGACTGTGTTTCCTTCTGTTGTACATTGGGTCATTATGAGTCAGAACCAACTTGATGGCACCTAACAACAACAATAATTATTTTCTCATCATAATTCATGAACTACCTGACTTTGTCCTTACTTTGTCCTTAGAGCCCAGGTTAAAACCCCTCTAACAGAAAGATGGTCAGGTGAGACTCTCAAAGAATTCATGTTCTGGATTCAGGGACAACTAGCCATGCCACAAAAATTAGGCAGAAGAGAATAATGAAGGTGAACAGGAACACTGTTTCATTTCTCCAAAACAATTAGCCATTGTACTGATTTCCTTCTCCCCAAACTTTAAAAGGTTTTCCAACATTCAGTGGCTATGTGACTATTGCTCGAATTAACAGGGGGTAATTATCCAATAGGTAATTAAGCACAGTCCTTACCTTGCTTAACAGTTCATACGTGGCGAACAATTTCACATTTTTCCACCACATCAAAGATTCTGCTTCTAGGTGTGGCTGGCATCTGTCTCTCTCCCAACCCCACAACTCCTCTCATGGAATCAAACCTCCTTTCAAATGTACAGTCCCTGATGGGGACAAATTACTCAGTGAGCAATGTAAACACAGGATTACTTGTGCTTACTTCCTAATCTATAGTAAACAAATGAAATCATGCACTACAGATTAGGAAGTAAGCACGAGTAAGCCCATGCTTACCTTACTTATTGGGTTTTTCACCCCTGTGAGTTGTCGTAGGGATTGGCAGAATGTGACAAGACACTTAAAATGTTAACTATTCTCTCTTTCTCTTGGTTCTTCCCCCTTTTTCTCTTTTCATAACATCTTACCTTTAATAGGTGCTTCTGTGTGGGCTACCTTCAGAAAAAGAATTAAGAGGTTTACAAATGCCTAAGCATTTGAGGAATCAAAAGAAATTCAGTATATAACCAAAATATAAGGGAGAAAATCCATTTTAAGCATGTGACATAATCTTATTCTAAACTAACAAATGACCTGTTAAACTACTACATGTGGTGAGATGAAAGAGGAAGAAATCAGAAGTGAATTTGAGAAAGAGGCTCTGTGTATTGCTTCCTGAGCAGATGGTATGGTGTCAGAAAGGAAATGGCTGTGCAGATGATTCAAGATAGTCAGGGCTTTAGAAAGCCTTGAGAATCTCAAGCCCCATGATGGCATGAAAATAACTTTTACTTGTAGTGCAGAAATATCTAGATTTCCTAGGACTGGAAGACCTATCCAAAGTCTGCCCCCGGTAACCTGGGTGGACAAATGGAGTTATGGATTTCTCAGTGGATAGTCAAGGATGCCCTGGGTTGCACACCTTCCCCTCAAAACACCCTGATGTCATACAAAAGCATTGAAATTCATATACAAGCTGTGGAGACAAAGGGGAATACAATTTGGCAGTAATTAAATTCTCTCAAATCCAGGATTTAGGGGGAATTCTAAATTTTAAAAAACAGGTCAATGTTTAAAAATAGAGATTATTTTGCACAACTGAGTTTACAGACTTAATTTCAAAGATATTCCCGAAGTTAAATCTGCCATAGTGGAAGCTAACACAAGATTTGGAGGTTAGTCTTTGATGGTGTTTGGCCAATAGAGGTAGACATACATGGATCCAGCTCCTTACCACTGCCACTGTTCCCCACAAAAGTATAAGGTTGAAAGACAATGTCGAAGGGAATCAAGTTGAATCCTTCAATGTAGAAACCTCTGCTTAGGTATGTCAGAGCCTGAGGCCTGCTTCTCCCTACCAAGACAAATCCTGAATCTTAACACACTCTACTTAAAGGTGTGGATAGACAGGAGACTGTAGCAAGTGGGAGTTTCCTGGCCACAGTGACCGTACTTACTTGGAGACATGGACCATCCAGTGTATTGTAGGCTCAACAATTGATTAATTATTATTTTTCTTATCTAATGAGAGTGAATATATGAGAGTGATCCATAAGAAGGATGATGAATGCCTCTGCTCACCCTATTATGTATAGGGAAATAGGTCTAGAATTCTGTCTCTACTTTTTAAGAATCTATGAATTAATAAATTGACTTTGCCTGTAGCTTTGTAGAACATAGGCGGTTTGGATTTCTGAACCCACTACCATTTTACTGAGTCAAATTATTACCATCTGTTAAAAAAAAAATAAGTAATAAGCTTTTGGAAAATAACAAATTCAGGCACAAATGCATAATAAACCTTTATTTGAAGACTTCTGTTGTAATTATGAATTGAGGCAAAAATAGTCATTGGAACTGGTAGGGACAAAGCAGCTAAAACCTTAGGAAAATAATCAGAAAGAATCCAAAAAATAGTTTTTTTAAAACATGTTTTGCTTCTCTTTCCCTTTACAGGACTTTTCCTTGTTGAAAATATGTTATGCTATTCTCCTTTGGATTCCTGAACCAGCACTGAAGTCAGATGACAACACATTTGCAGCCCCTGGCACCACCATCCCCTGCTGTCAGGATTGTAAATGATGGCCACTTTTCAACAAAGCAGTGATCCGGTGCGGGGATTAAAGGCATGAATTCCAACCTCCAAAATATGAATTTGAAGTTAACATCATGCTTTATCAGTCACTGTGTTCTCAAAATACTGTTGCTAGCAAGATTGGAGGTACAGCTGCTTCTTTCATTTGCTATTTATAAGTGGAAATCAAGTTTCTCATCAGCTGTGTTTCAAGTCCTGATGAAATAGTAAAAAGTGCGAATGAATTTGTTCCCTCTATATTGGCTTCCACCTTATCAGAGCTTGCTTCCACACTCTGAAGAAAAAATGAATAATTGGGGTGGAGGAGCAGGAGGGACGACAGCTATGACTAATTAATAGAAAGGCTTTGTATCATCTAAATTGGAACTGCTATGACATCCCATTATTCACTACTCTGCAGTATATGTTGAATTTAAGCGTAAAGTTAACACATGATTGTAAACAGCAAGCTCTATTCCTCTTATATTTTATAACTGGCAGCTGTTTCTTTAAGATTTTGATAAAAAGTAAAAAATATATATTTTTTTCTTAATGAATCACTTTTTAAAAAAAAAAAAAAAAAAGATTAATTTGATTCCTCTATGTAGTCTGAACTCCGAGGAGCGAAATCTTCTGTTTCCAAAAGCTGTACTGGTCTCCTCACTCCAGGAACTAGGTAAGCCAAGAAGACAAGTGAGAGAGAAGACAGAAGCTTTATATCACTTTGAGAAATGATGCTATCTAGGCCTTGCATGTGGCCTGGAGATGATCAAGGAAGACTCAAGTGTGAGTCAGAATCAGAAGGCTATTCAAAGTTTTGGCTCTTTTTAGCTCCCTTTATTTTTTTGAAAAAAATTGAAATAATTTTTATTGAAAAAATTCTTTTTTTTAAGTACACACTATGTTTTTTTTTTTTTTTTTCTTAATGCATGCATTCATTTAGCTCATATTCAGGTATTTGCTGCTAATGGTGTGATTCTTTTGTGAATACTGGGTGGGATGATATGAGCAGTTGATGGAAACGAGGTATTTAGAAACTTGTGTGAATATTGAGAATTAGGTGCTTAATAATTGCTTTGGCATATTTAATGATATGATTTATGTCATAACTTTAGTGCTGCAACTAAGAACAAAGTACTGTAGAACTGTAGACTTCAGTGTGAGCCTCTAATTGCAATGACAAGTTGAATAAATATCAAATTGTCAGCCCTGAGTACCTTCAATTAAATCCTGCTCATTCCTTAGGTTTCAGTTCCAACATCACTCCAATAAAACATTTCTTACCTTCCAGGACTGAATCAAATTTTTCTGTTATAAGCTTTCAACATTATATACCTTTCTTCATTTCCTTAACTTAGTACTTTGGTAATTTTATATACTTATTCACGTAAGCAATTGACTAACTTCTGTATCCACCTCTATTCTTTTGAATGAAGAAGCCAGTTCTCCTCTTTTCCACTATCCAATCTCAGCTTTTTAGTAATGTGTGTGACACATGTAAGCATTCAATAAATTTATTAATTTATGAAATAAAGCAATAAATGAATTTGTTAACATAAAGATGGTCTTTCAGGGAATTTATAGCAGCAGGAGAAAGACAAGATGTAACCAGCTATATTATAAAGCTCTTTGGGTGGCACAAAGGGTTAAGCACTTGGCTACTCACCAAAAGGTTGGTGGTTCAAATTCACTCAGAGGTGTCTTGGCGATCTACTTTGGAGAGAGCACAGCTATTGAAAATCCTATGGAGCACAGCTCTGCTCTGACACACATGGGATCACCATGAGTTTTTTGGCTTTTATATGATAGAATTAAGCACATATTTTTTTTTTTTTTTACTACGGGAGAACAATGGGGTAGTTTCTAACTCTGGTTTGGTGACTGACTAGCTACCTGGAAATGCTATGAAGGGAACTGTTTCTTGTTAGTATCCCATCCTCTCAGCTACCTCATGCATCCTTACTCTGTCCATCATATTCTTTTGCTCTGCTACAAAAACATGTTCAATTATTTTTTCATCTTAAAACAAATATCCTTTTTCAGCTCCAAGCCCCACTCCAGAAAGTAACTTTAGATTGATATATGACATCTTCCTCTGATATGGAAAGAAAGGAAAAAAATGAGTGATCTTGCACAAAAGTAAAATGCGTGGAAAGTGAGTTGAGGCAGTTCTTAAATCGTTACCTCTACATTCTCTGATAGAATGGAGGGAATCTGTTGAAGATGATGGGGTATGTAGGAGAATACTAAAGATTTACAGCATCTACTAAGCAGAATGTGACAAAAGATTACTGGGTTGCATGGATTTTCCAAATGATCTGAAGACCAAGCTGGATGTAATTATAATGTGTTTTTTACTAGCACTAACTCAAACACTTATGTGATTTTCTCCAGAACTGCTATTCAACTTTTTATTTATTTTTTCTTTTCTTATACTATTGCATTGGATAGAATACACAAAATGATTTGAATAGTTGGAGGCAAGTGTTTTGTTTTTAACTTCACAGAGAATTTTGTGAAGTCGTTACATATGGTATTTTCTGTTTATGTATGAATTATACCTTTAATTATGATGTAGATATTCCTATTCAGGCATCATTTTGCTTTTTTTTTTTTTTAAGTAGAAGGGACTGTAATATCAAATAGGCATAATAAGCTAATGCATTCTAGTATTTATTGATATAATCATGCTTTTTTCGCATAGCGTGTTAATGGATTGAACTACGTAAATAAAGCTGTTAATGATGAATTATTCTTGTATTCTTAGATTGAAACCTAACTAGTTATGGCACATTTTCATTAGTCAGCTGAATTTAGTTAACAATGATCTTCTGAGGGATTTCTCCATTTATATTTGTGATATAGATTTTTTTGTTTGTTATTTTAGTGGGTAAAAAACCAAAACTAAAGCTGTCGTCATCAAGTCAATTGCAACACTTTATTAATATGACTTTAAATACTAGTTTGAGCTTAACCTTATCACTATGAATTTTATGCTTACCTTATGGATTGAATCTGGAATTATTTCATTTTTATATTCCACCAAAAAAATCTTCTTAAGTTTTCTAAAAGTCATCTGTAAGACCACTAGGGCTTTTTTTTTTTTGGTGTATATCATTGATAACTATTTTAATTTCTTCGTAGTGATTAGTTTATTTGTGGTCCTACTACTTACTAAGTAAACTTATCATTATAAATGTTAAATTTTCAAGAAAAAAAGCCATTTTATTACTATTACCAAAAATATCTAATACAAAGCCACGCTACTGTGCCTTAAATGAGTTATTCTCTGTGAATCTGTTTTTTATTAATGTTATGATTTTTAATGTCATATATATATATATATATTTTTCCTCTGTGTCTTCAGGTGCCTAACCAGTATTTTTTTCCTTATATTTTAAAAGAAAATATATGAATCTGATAATTCTTCTGGTGTTATTGTAATTCAATCATTTATCTTCTAGGATGTTACTTCTTCCTTACTTTATTATATACTCTTTTAAAAAAAAAATCTTTTCAGTTGCATGCTTTATTTATTTTTATTCACTATAATTTAAGATTATGAAAGTTTATAAAAATACTGTTTAATCTGCATTTCTTAGATTTTTTAAAGAAATATATGTTAATATACTGTTATTTATGCTTTCCTATTTTCCTTTGATCTAGGTTATTTTGCTCTTTAGAAGAATCTGCTAATTTTATCTTAATTTTATTTTACTTATATCAAGTTTTATCACACAGTTGTTAGATTAACACATCAATTATATATATTAGCACTTCAGGTAAATAAAGGTGTGTGTGTGTGTGTGTGTGTGTGTGTGTTTGGCCAATTATATAATCAGTTTTTGATAGCATTTTGTATGTATTTGGAAGAAATGTTTATCTTTACAGAGTGTTGCTTCCATATCACATTTCTCATTTCCATGTTCAGCTGGAAGTTTATTTCTTTATTTTTCTTCCACAAGTGCTTATAAAAGTAAGCATCATTTCTCTTTCATTATAAACATATAAAGGATTCAACAATGAGTGTGCTTTCACCCATTCCTATACAAAAAGGAAACTTCTTTAAGACTTTAAAGATAGAAAAACTCAGTATCATCAGCCAGAACAAGGTCAGAGGCCAACTGTAGAATAGACCATCAATTACTTATATGCAAGTTCAAATTGAAGTTAAGAAAATTAGAACAAGTCCATGAGAGATAAAGTACAACCTTCAGAATATCCCACTTGAATTTAGAGACCACCTGAAGAGTAGATTTGATGCCTTGAACACTAATCACCGAAGAAGAGACAAGTTGCGGAATAGCATCAAGGACATCATACATGAAGAAAGCAAGAGGCCATTAAAATGACAGAAAAGAAAGAAAAGACCAAAATGGATCTCAGAAGAGACTCTGTACATTCCTCTTGAACACAGAGTAGCTAAAGAAAAAGGGAAAAATGATGAAGTAAAAGAGCTAAACAGAAGATTTCAAACGGCGGCTCGAGAAGACAAAGTAAAGTATTATAATGAAATATGCAAAAACCTGGAGATAGAAAACCAAAAAGGAAGAACACACTTAGCATTTCTCAAGGTGAAAGAACTGAAGAAAAAATTCAAGCCTCAAGTTGCAATATTGAAGAATTCTATGGGGAAAATATTAAATGATGCAGAAAGCATCAAAAGTAGATGGAAGGAATACATGGAGTCACTGACCAAAAAGAATTGGTCAACATTCAAACCTTTCAGGAGGTAGCATATGATCAGGAACCGATGGTACCGAAGGAAGAAGTCCAAGCTGCACTGGAGGCATTGGCAAAAAACAAGGCTCCAGAAATCGATGGAATACCAACTGAGATGTTTCGACAAGCAGATGCAGCTCTGGAGGTGCTCACTCCTTTATGCAAAGAAATTTAGAAGACAGCTACCTGGCCAACCTACTGAAAGAAATCCATATTTTTACCCATTCCAAAGAAAGCGGAAACAGCAAAAATGTGGAAATTATTAAACAACATCATTAACTATCACACACAAGTTAAATTTTGCTGCAGATCACTTGAAAGTGGTTGCTGCTGTACATCTGACAGGGAACTGTCAGAAATTCAAGCCAGATTCAGAAGAGGACTTGGAACAAGAGATATCATTGTTCGTGTCAGAAGGATCATGGCTAAAGCAGAAAATACCAGAAAGATGTTTACCTGTGTTTCTTTGACTATGCAAAGGCATTGGACTGTGTGAATCATAACACATTATAGATAAAGCTGTGAAGTATGGAAATTCCAGTACCATTAATGGTGCTCATGATGAACCCGTACTTATACCAAGAAGCAGTCATTTGAACAGAACAAGGAGTTATTGCATGTTTTAAAGTCAAGGTTTGCTTCAGAACTGTATCCCTTTACCATACTTATTCAATCTGTATGCTGAGGAAATAATCCAATAAGCTGGACTACACAAAAAAGAACATGGAATCAAAATAAGAGGAAGGCTCATTAACAGCCTGCAATATGCAAATGACACAGCCTTGCTTGCTGAAAGTGAAGAGGACTTGAAGCACTCAATGATGAAGATCAAAGACCATAGCCTTCACTATGGATTACACCTCAACATAAAGAAAACAAAAATTCCTACAACTGGACCAATAAGCAGCATCATGATAAACACAGAAAATATTGATGTTTCACTTTGCTTGGATCCACAATCAACATCCACGGAAGTAGTAGTTGAGAAATCAAATGACACATTGCATTAGGCAAATCTGCTGTGAAAGACCTCTTTAAAGTGTTAAAAACCCAAGATATCACTTTAAAGACTCAGGTGTGCCTGACCTAAGTCATGGTGTTTTCCATCACCTCATGTGCATGAGAAAGATGGACAATGAATAAGGAAGACAGAAGAAGAATTGATTCCTTTGAATTAAGGTGTTGGTGAAGAATGTTGAATATACCATGGGCTGCCAGAAGAACAAACAGATGTATCTTGGGAGAAGTATAGCCAGAATGCTCATTAGAAGCAAGAAATGGGAGATTTCATCTCACATACTTTGGATATGTCATCAGAGGGACCAGTCCCTGGAGAAGGACATCATGCTTGGTAAAGTAGAAGGTGAGTGAAAAAGAGGAAGACCATTCAATGAGATGAACTGACACAGTGGCTACAACAATGCGCTCAAGCATAACACTGTTTGTAAGGATGGTGCAGGACTGGACAGTGTTTCATTCTGTTGTACATAGGGTGGTTATGAGTGGGAATCAACACCACTATCCAAAATGTTATTTCTGATGTTATTGTTAATATTGTATCACTTCTATTTTAAAACTTTTGACAATTGCATTGTACACTACAAATAACATTAGTGAACATAATAGGTATGTAGTAATATTTCCAGAAACTGTATCATTTACTATAACCTGGAATATTGCTTAAATTCTTACCTGCTTATAATACAATAATTCACTCAACGTTTTTAATCCTACAATGTAAATGCTATTCTTAACCCCTTTTTTAAAATATAAGAGAATAAAGAAAAGTACAGCAAATTTCCAAAGGAACCGTCATTTCAATTGCAGTAATAAATCTCTACTATTTGTGCTGTTAATTAACTTAATACAACACAGCAAGTATAATACTTTACTACAAATTTTAAAGGTTTTATTGGTCACTCATTTCTTCAGAATATTAAATCTTTCTGTAAAGATACAAAAAGTTGGACACGGGCTCTAAAAAGGCATAAACAAAAATGTTTATTCTGAAACACAGGTACAGATTATGGGAGATTCCTAAGTGCTAACAAATTCAGGTCCAAAATCTAAAAATTAAGCCTGGGTGACAGGGTGTACTGAATGTCTTAGTGCCATTTTAAGTTGTCTCTCTCTGCTAATTGAGAGATAAAAAAGCAGCATTCCTCAGTTTGACAGTTTACCTCTGACCTGGTAGATATTTCCTGCCATTCTATGGCAAAGAATATCCTTGAGCTTATGTTTTGACCTGGATTTTCCTTAAAGTGAAATAAATGAGACAATGTGGAGCCATATTTAACCACTTGCATCCTAATCTAGTTATGTACTTACCACTGGCTATTATCTACTTTGGAAGTAAATCAAAGATGAAACAGTATGTTACCAAGTGTCAATTTTTATCATTGCCATCCTCACAGTGAACCCAATCTTTGTGGCTGCCTATCTCAATTGTGGAAACCCTGGTGGCATAGTGGTTAAGTGCTATGGCTGCTAACCAAAGGGTCAGGAGTTCAAATCCACCAGGCACTCCTCGGAAACTCTATGGGGCAGTTCTACTCTGTCCTTCCTATAGGGTCGCTATGAGTTGGAATCAACTCGATGGCACTGGGCTTGGTTTTTTGGTATCTCAATTGTATTCTGGTACAGTCTTCTTTAGGATGGACTATTTCTTAAACCACTCTTTAGAGAAGGTGAGGTATGTGGGTGGCATACTTTCTGATTCTTTGCAAGTTTGAAAATGTTTTTCTTTTATCCTCAAACATGAAACGTATATTGACAGGGTTTATCACATTTAAAATTTGGTCCTTTCTTCAAGAACATGGACATTCAAGAAGCTAGTAGGACAAAAAGGAAATGCTACATATTTTTCTTTCTTTTTCTTAGCTGTATTTTTTTTGGTTGTGTTTGTGTGTTTATAAACTAATACAATTTTCCCTATATTCTTGAAGCCATAAATTTCAGAAATAGACCATAAAGCCATAAAAGTAGAAATCAATAAGAGAAAAAGCAAGGAAAAACTCAAACACATGGAAACTGAACAACACCTTGCTCAAAAACTATTGGGTTATAGAATAAATTAAGGAGAGAAGAAAGAAATTCAAAGGATCAAATAAGAACTAAAACACATCCTACTAAAGCCTTTGGGACACAGTAAAAAAAAGCCATACTCAGAGGTCAATTTATAGCAATAAATGCACACATCCAAAAAGAAGAAATGGCCAAAATAAAAACATTAACCCCACGATTCAAACAAATCAAAAGAGAACAGCAAAAGGAGTCCTCAGGCACCAGAAGAAAGGAAATAATAAAAAGTAGAGCAGAATTAAATCAAATTGAGAAAAGAAAAACAATAGAAAGAGTTAACAAGACGAAAAGCTGATTCTACAAAAAGATCAAAAAAATCGATAAATGATTGGCCAAACAGACAAAAGGAAACAGAAAAGGAAGAAAATAACCCAAATAACAAATGACATGGGCAATATCAAAACAGGCCCAACGGAAATTAAAAGAATCAAAACAGAATACTATGAAATATTGTACTTCAACAAATATGAAAACCTAGAGGAAATGGATGAATTTCTAGAAACACGCTACCTACCTAAACTAACACAAACAAAGGTAGAACAACTAAATAAACCCATAACAAAAGAAGAGATTGAAAAGGTAATTTAAAAACTTCTAATAAAAATAAGTCCTGGCCCTGATGTCTTCACTGGAGAATTCTACCAAACTTTTAGAGAAGAGTTAACACAGCTACTACTAAAGGTATTTCAGAGCATAGAAAAAGATGGAAGACTCCCAAAAGCATTCTATGAAGCCAGCATATCACTGATATCAAATCCAGGTAAAGGCACCACAAAAAAAGAAAGTTACAGACCAATATCCCTCATGAACACAGAAGCAAAAATCCTCAACCAAATTCTAGCCAATAGAATTCAATGACATATCAAAAAATAATAATAATTATTAACCATGACCAGGTGGAAATCATATCAGGTAAGGATTACAATCAATGTAATCCATTGTATAAATAAAACAAAAGACAAGAACCACACAATCCTATTAACTGGTGCAGAAAGGATATTTGACAAAGTCTGACACCCATTCATGATAAAAACACTCAGCAAAATAAGAATAGAAGGAAAATCCTCAACATAATAAAGGGCATTTATACAAAGCCAACAGCCAACATCATCCTAAATGGAGAGAGTCTGAAAGCATTTCCCTTGAGAACGGAAACAAGGCAAGGACCCCTTTATTACCACTCATATTCAACATTGTGCTGGAGGTCCCAGCCAGAGCAATTCCGCTAGAAAAAGAAATAAAGGCATCCAAATTGGTAAAGAAGAAGTAAAAATATCTCTATTTGCAGATGATATGATCTTATACACAGAAAAGTCAAAAGAATCCACAAGAAAGCTACAGGAACTAATAGATTTCAGCAAAGTATCAGAATACAAGATAAATATGCAAAAATCAGTTGGATTCCTCTACACCAACAAATAGAACTTTGAAGACGAAATCGCCAAATCAATCCATATACAATAACCACCAAGAAGATAAAATATTTAGAGATCTAACCAGAGACGTAAAAGACCTGTACAAAGAAAACTACAAGACTCTACTGCAAGAAACCAAAAGAGACCTACATAAGTGGAAAAACATACCTTGTTCATATAAAGGAAGACTCAATATTGTAAAAATGTCAATTCTACCCAAAATTATCTACAGATACAATGCAATCTGGATCCAAAATCCAAGAAAATTTTTTAATGAGATGGAGAAACAAATCACCAACTTCATATGGAAAGGGAATAGACCCTGGATAAGTAAAGCATTACTGAAGAACAAAGTGGGAGGCCTCACACTACCTGATTTTAGAACCTATTATACTGCCATTGTAGTAAAAAGATCCTGGTACTGGTACAACAGATACATACAGCAAAAGGAACAGAATTGAGAATCTAGACATAAATTCATCCACCTATAAGCAGCTGATATTTGACAAAGGCTGAAAGTCTGTTAAACGGGGAAAAGACAGCCTCATTAACAAATGGTGATGGCATAACTGGATATCCATCTGCAAAAAAATGAAAGAAGACCCATACCCCATACCATGCACAAAAAGTAACTCAAAATGAGTCAAAGACCTAAATATAAAATCTAAAACCATAGATATTATGGAAAAAAAGAAAATAGGGACAATGCTAGGAGCCCTAATACATGGCATAAACAGAATACAAAACATAACTAACAATGCTCAAACATCAGAAGAGAAACTAGATAACTGGGAGCTCCTAAAAATCAAACACTTATGCTCATCCAAAGACTTCACCAAAAGAGTAAAAAGACAACCTACAGACTGGGAAAAAAAATTTGGCTATGACATATCTGATCAGGGCCTAATCTCTAAAATCTGTAAGATACTGCAAAACTTCAACAATAAAAAGACAAATAACCTAGTTAAAAAACGGACAAAGAGTATGAACGGGCACTTCACTGAAGAAGACATTCAGGCAGTTAAAAGATACCTGAGGAAATATGATATTCAGTCATTAGAAAAATGCAAATCAAAACTACAATATGATGCCATCTCATCACAACAGGGCTAACGTTAACCCAAAAAAAACCAAAATAATAAATGTTTAAGAGGTTGTGGAGAAGCTGGAACACTTATATGCTGTTGGAGGGAATGGAAATGGTACAACAAATTTGGAAATTGATTTGGCACTTCCTTAAAAAGCTATAAAGAGAAGTACCATAGGATCCAGCAACCCCACTTCTTGGAATATATTCTAGAGAAATAAGAGCCATCACATGAATAGATATATGCACACCCATGTTCATTGCAACACTGTTCATAATAGCAAAAAGATGGAAACAACCTAGGTGCTAATCAATGGACAAATGGATAAACAAATTATAGTACACTTACATAATGGAATTCTATGTGATGACAAAGAACAATGACAAATTCATGAAACATAACATGGATGAATCTGGAAGGCTTTATGCTGAGTAAAATCAGTCATTTGCAAAAGAGCAGATATTGTATGAGACCACTATTATAAGAACTCAAGAAAAGGTTTAAACACAGAAGAAAACATTCTTTGATGGTTATGAGGGTGGGGAGGAAATGAGAGGGCAATTCACTAACTAAAAAAAAACAAACCCGTTGCCACCGCATCGATTCCTACTCATAGTAACCCTATAGGACAGAGTAGGACTGCCCCATAGAGTTTACAAGGAGCACCTGGTAGATTCGAACTGCCGACCTTTAGGTTAGCAGCCACAGCACTTAACCACTATGCCACCAGAGATTCCCACTAACTAGATAGTAGACGAGAATTATCTTAGGTGAAGGGAAAGGCAACACACAATACAGAGGAAGTCAGCACAACTGGATTAAACCAAATGGTAAGGAATTTCCTGAATACATCCAAGCACTTTGAGGGACAGACTAGCAGGGGAGGGTGTCTGGGGACCATGATTTCAGGGGACATCTAGGTCAATTGGCATAACAAAGCTTATTAAGAAAACTTCCTGCATCCCTCTTTGGTGAGTGGTATCTGGGGTCTTAAAAGCTAGGGAGCAGCCATCTAAGATGCATCAATAAGTCCCAACCAACCTGGAGCAAAGGAGAATGAAGAATACCAAAGACACAAGGACAATATTAGCCCAAGAGACAAAAACTGCCACATAAACCAGAGATTCCATCAGCCTGAGACCAGAAGAACTAGAAGATGCTCTGCTACCACCAATGACTGCCCTGACAGGAAACACAAAAGAGAATTACTGATGGAGCAGGAGAACAGTGGAATGCAGACATCAAATTCTTGTAAAAAAGACCAGACGTAGTGGTCTGATTGAGAATGAAGGAACTCCAGAAGACACGGCCCTCAGACTCTCTGTTAACCCAGAACTGAAACCATTCCTGAAGCCATCTCTTCAGACAAAGATTAGACTGAACTATAAGACATAAAATGATACTCATGAAGAGTGTGCTTCTTAGTTCATTAGACTAAATGGATAGCTCTTGGCTGGAGTCAAGATGAGAGGGCAGAAAGGGATAGGAACTGGTTAAATGGATGAGGGAAACCTGGGGTGGAAAGGAGGAGTGTGCTGTCACATTATACAGATAACAGCTAGGGTCACATAACAATGCGTGTATAAATTTTTGTATAAGAAAGTAACCTAAGCTGTAAACTTTCACCTAAAGCACAATTTAAAAAAAAAATTCAGAAATATTAGCAGAAATTATCTAGGTATTGATCTTTCCAAAAAACAAAAAAGTCCTGCTTGACCTAGTGATCTTCTCTGGTTCCCAATGAGCTGATACAAACTCCTTCCTAGTGTAGAGGAAGGAACCGGCTCAGAAACCTGGACAACTCAAGAGAAATGATTAATAATTTTCCCAGAATAAGTGAACAAGAGTGGTCAGTGATCAGTGAGTGCTGCATTCTCCCAGTTTTTGTAAGTTTGGTTTAGTAAGAATCTGTTGCTTCCGGTCTGGAGGTGGGACTTTTTATGATTTTCAAGAATAAGATGCTTATTTTCTTTCTAGTGTGAAAAAGATGATCTTACAAAGTAACTAGTCTCCAAATATGCCTCAGTTCAGGAATTGTTTGTACCCAGCATCTTTTATTATTTGGAATTAAATGATTATTTAAATTCAAACACAAAGTGATTGGTTTTAGTTAAAAATAGAAAACCTTTGCACTAGTGTGTCTTGATCTACTTCTGAGCCAGGTTAACGTTACTAAAGAGCCCAAGCTGGATAAAAAACATGATGTAAGGATGTTGTTGTTGTTGTTAGGTGCCATTGCATCAGTTCAAAGTCTTAGCAAACCTATACGCAACAGAACAACAAACTGCCTGGTCCTACACCACCCTCCCAATTGTTGCTGTGATTGAGCTCATTGTTGCAGCCACTGTGTTAATCCATCTCGTTGAGGGTCTTCTTCCTTTTCTCTGATCCTCTACTTTATCGAGCATGATGTCCTTCTCCAGGGGCTGATCCCTCTTGATAAAATAGTATGTGCATATCAGGCCAAGTTTACTCACCTTTTTGCTGTTGTAAACAGTGCTGCAATGAACATGGGTGTGCATATATCTGTTTGTGTAAAGACTCTTATTTCTCCAGGGTGTATTCCCAGGAGTGGGATTGCTGTGGCGTATGGTAGTTCTATTTCTAGCTTTTTAAGGAAGCCCCAAATCGATTTCCAAAGTGGTTGTACCATTTTACATTCCCACCAGCAGTGTATATGTGTTCCAATCTCTCCACAGCCTCTCCAACATTCATTGTTTTGTGTTTTTTGGATTATTGCCAGTCTTGTTGGAGTGAGATGAAATCTCATTGTAGTTTTGATTTACATTTCTTTTTTTTTAATGGCTAATGGTCGTGAACATTTCCTCGTGCATCTGTTAGCTCCCTGAATGCCTTCTTTAGTGAAGTATCTGTTCATATCTTTTGTCCATTTTTTAATTGGGTTATTTGTTTTTTTTGCAGCTGAGTTTTTGCAGTATGATGTAGATGTTAGACTTCAGGCACTCATTGGAAACGTCACAGCAAAAAACTTTTTCCCAGTCTTTAGGTAATCTTTTTAGTCTTTTGGTGAAGTCTTTGGATGAGCATAAAGCCAAACGCACTGCCGTCGAGTGAATTCTGACTCACAGTGACCCTAAAGGACAGAGTAGACCTGTCCTATACAGTTTCCAAGGAGTACCTGGTGGATTTGAACTGCCAACCTCTTGGTTAGCAGCTGTAGTACTTAAGAACTAAGCAAACATGGTTTCCTGGTGAGCATGGGTGTTTGATTTTTAGGAGCTCCCAGTTATCTAGTTTTTCTTCTGCATTCTTAGTAATGTTTTGTATACTGTTTATGCCATGTATTAGGGCTCCTAATGTTGTCCTTATTTTTCTTCCATGATCTTTATTGTTTTAGAGTTTATATTTAGATCTTTGATCCAGTTTAAGCTCATTTTTGGGCACGGAGTGAGGTATGGATCTCGTTTCATTTTTTTTTTTTTTTTTTTGCAGATGGATGTCCAGTTATCCCAGCACCATTTGTTAAAAAGATGGTCTTTTCCCCATTTAACTGTTTTGGGGCCCTTGTCAAATATCAACTGCTCATATGTGGATGGATTTATGTCTGGATTCTCAATTCTGTTCCATTGGTCTATGTATCTGTTGTTGTACCAGTACCAGGCTGTTTTGGCTACTGTGGCGGTATAATAGGTTCTAAAATCACGTAGAGTAAGGCCTCCCACTTTGTTCATCTTTTTCAGTAATGCTTTACTTATCCAGGGCCTCTTTCCCTTCCATATGAAGTTGGTGATTTGTTTCTCCATCTCATTAAAGAATGTAGCTGGAATTTGGATTGTAATTGCATTAAATCTATGGATCACTTTTGGTAGAATAGACATTTTTATAATGTTAAGTCTTCCTATCCATGAGCAAGGTATGTTTTTCCACTTATGTAGGTCTCTTTTGGTTTCTTGAAAAAGTGTTTTGTAGTTTTCTTTGTATAAGCATTTTACATCTCTGGTAAGATTTATTCCTAAGTATTTTATCTTCTTGGGGGCTACTGTAAATGGCATTGATTTCATGATTTCCTCTTCAATGTTCTTTTTGTTGGTGTAGAGGAATCCGACTGATTTTTTAAGTTTATCTTGTATCCCGATACTCTGCTGAACTCTTTTACTAGTTTCGGTAGTTTTCTTGAGGGTTCCTTAAGGTTTTCTGTGTGTAAGATCATGTCATCTGCAAATAGAGATAATTTTACTTCTTCTTGCCAATCTGTATGTGCTTTATTTCTTTATCTAGCCTAATTGCTGTGGCTAGGACTTCCAGCACAATATCGAATAAGAGCAGTGATAAAGGGCATCCTTGTCTGGTTCCTCAAGGGGAGTGCTTTCAGGATCTCTCCATTTAGGATGATGTTCGCTGTTGGCTTTGTATAAATGCCCTTTATTATGTTGAGGAATTTTCCTTCTATTCCTATTTTGCTGGGAGTTTTTATCATGAATTGGTGTTGAACTTCGTCAAATGCCTTTTCTGCATCAATTGATAAAATCATGTGATTCTTGTCTCGTTTTATTTATATGATGGATTACATTAATTGTTTTTCTAATATTGAACCGTCCTCATATACCTGATCTGAATCCCACTTGGTCATGGTGAATTATTTTTTAGATGTGTTGATGAATTCTATTGGCTAGCATTTTGTTGAGGATTTTTGCATCTAAGTTCATGAGGGATATAGGTCTGTAATTTTTTTTTTTTTTTTTTTTGGTGTCTTTACCTGGTTTTTGTCATCAGGGATATGGTGGCTTTATAGAATGAGATTGGGAGTATTCCAGCCTTTTCTACGCTTTGAAATACCTTTGGTAGTAGTAGTGTTAACTCTTCTCTGAAAGTTTGGTAGAACTTGCAGTGAAACCATCCAGGCCGGTTCTTTTTCTTGGTTGGAGGTTTTTTGATTATCTTTTCAATCTCTTCTTTTGTTATGGGTCTATTTAGTTGTTCTACCTCTGTTTGTGTTAGTTTAGGTAGGTAGTGTGTGTCTAGGAATTCATCCATTTCTTCTAGGTTTTCAAACTTGTTAGATGACAATTTTTTGTGTTAATCTGATATGATTCTTTTCATTTCAGTTGGGTCTGTTGTAACATCACCCATCTCATTTCTTATTCAGGTTATTTGCTTTTTCTCCTTCTTTTTTTTATTTTTTGTCAGTTTGGCCAATGGTTTATCAATTTTGTTGATTTTTTCAAAGAACCAGCTTTTGGTCTTGTTAATTCTTTCACTGGTTTTTCTGTTTTCTATTTATTTAGTTCTGCTTTAATTTGTATTGTTTTCTTCTGGTGCCTGAGGGTTTCTTTTGTTGCTCTCTTTCTATTCAAGTTGTAGGAATAATTCTTTGATTTGGCCCTTTCTTCTTTTAGTGTGTGTGCATGTATTGATATAAACTGACCTCTGAGCATTGCTTTTGCTGTGTCCCAAAGGTTCTGATAGGAAGTGTTTTCATTCTGATCGGATTCTATGAATTTCTTTATTCCATCCTTAAAGTCTTCTATAGACCAGTCTTTTTTGAGCAGGGTATTGTTCAGTTTCCAAGGGTTTGATTTCTTTTCCCTGCTCTTTCTGTTATTGATTTCCACTTTCATGGCCTTATGGTCAGAGAAAATGCTTTGTAATACTTCAATGCTTTGGATTCTGCTAAGGCTTGCTTTAAGACCAAATATGTGGCCTATTCTAGAGAATGTTCCATGTGCACTAGAAAAGAAAGTATTCTTGGTTGCTGTTAGGTGGAGTGTTCTGTATATGTCTATGAGGTCAAGGTGGTTGATTGTGGCATTTAGATCTTCCGTGTCTTTATTGAACTTCTTCCTGGATGTCCTGTCCTTCACCAAAAGTGGTATGTTGAAGTCTCCTACTATTATTGTGGAGCTGTCTATTTCACTTTTCAATGCTGATAGAGTTTGTTTTATGTATCTTGCAGCCCTGTCATTGGGTGCATAAATATTTAATATGGTTATTATAGTAGCCTTCCTTATCCTTTCTGATGGATTTCACTTTAAAGTCTATTTTGTCAGAAATTAATATTGCCACTCCTGCTCTTTTTGATTGTTGTTTGCTTGATATATTTTTTCCACCCTTTGGGTTTTAGTTTGTTTCTGTCTCTACATATATGGTGTGTCTCTTGTAGGCAGCATATAGACAGATCTTGTTTTTTAATCTGTCTCTTTATTGGTGCATTTAGTCCATTTACATTCAGCATAATCATGGATAGGTATGAATTTAGTGTTATCATTTGATGTCTTTTTTTGTGTGTTGTTGACAGATTCTTTTTCCCACTCAATTTTATGTGGTGAGTAGGTTATCTTTAAATATTGTCCTTTCCTCATGTTCGTTTATGTTGATTTTTTTTCTGCTGAGTCTCTATTTTTTTATCGTATTTTATTTTGATGAGTAAGATGGTTTGTCTCCTTTGTGGTTACCTTATTCTTTACCCCTATTTTTCTAAATTTAAACCTACCTTTTATTTCTTTGTATCACCTTATCTCCCTCTGTATATGGAAGATCTATGACTACATTTCTTAGTCCTTCTTTATTGTTCTAACGTTGTCTTCTTTTACATAATAACATCATTGTTACCCTGATTTGAGTGTTTTTGTTATTTTGTTTTACGCTTTTGGATTTCCCTGTCTAGGTTGACTTCTGATTGCTCAGCCCAATGTTCTAGTCTTGGGTTGATACCTGGTATTATTGATTTTCTAACCAAAGAACTCCCTTTAGTATTTTTTTAGTTTTGGTTTGGTTTTTACGAATTACCTAAACTTCTGTTTATCTGGAAATGTCCTAATCTTCACATTTAAGAGACAGTTTTGCTGGATATATGATTCTTGACTGACAATATTTTTCCTTCAATTTTTTATATAAGTCATCCCATTACCTTCTTGCCTGCATGGTTTCTGCCGAGTAGTCCGAGCTTATTCTTATTGGTTCTCTTTTGTAGGTGACTTTTCGTTTATCCCTGGCTCGTCTTAAAATTATCTCTTTATCTTTGGTTTTGACAAGTTTGATTATAATATGTCTTGGTGATTTTCTTTTAACATCTACCTTATGTGGAGTTCAATGAGCATCTTGGCAGATATTGTCTCATCTTTCATGATATCAGGGGAAATTTCTGCCAACGAATCTTCTACAATTCTCTCTGTATTTTCTGTTATCCCTCCCTGCTCCGGTACTCCAATCACTCATAGTTTATTTCTCTTGATAGAGCCCCACATGATTCTTTAGGTTTACTCATTTTTTTTAATTCTTTTTCTGATTTTTCTTCAAATATATTAGCCCCAAGTGATTTATCTTCAAGTTCAGAAATCCTGCCTTCCACTTGCTCAATTCTGCTCCTCTAACTTTCTATTGAGTTGTCTACTTCTGTAATTTTATTGTTAACCTTCTGAATTTCTGATTGCTCTCTGTCTATGGATTTTTCCAGCTTATTAAATTTTTTGTTATTTTCCTCAATAATCTTTTTAATTTCTTCAATTGCTTTATCTATGTGTTCCTTGGCTTGTTCTGCATATTGCCTCATTTCCTTCCTGATGTCTTGAAGAGTTCTGTATATTAATCTTTTGTATTCTGCCTCTGGCAGTTGCAGGAACACACATGCATCTAGAAGATCCCTTGATTCTTTGTTTTGAGAGCTTGCTGAAGTGATCATGGTCTGTTTCTTTTTGTGACTTGATATTGACTGTTGTCTCTGAGACATCTGTAAGTTATTGTATTAGTTTATTTTATGTTTGCTTACTGTGTCATAGCTTCTGCTTTGTTTTGTTCTGATATGCCCCAATGGGTTGCTTGAGTGAGCTTGCTTGATTATTTTCACTTTTGGAGCTCTGGCTTCTTGTCCCCAGATGGCTAGAGCTGTTAACTGGTATATCAGTCTAGGAGTCCCTTCACTTTTCTTGTCTGAATTCAGCTCAGGGGTCCAGGTAGCTGGTCACCATGTGTGTGGTACTGGCTCTGTCCTACAGTCTTAGAGGGGCAGGGATGATTGGTTGCAGCAGGGGGTCACACTCTGAACAAGGCAGGGGGCCTCCCAAGTGTCTCTCAGGAAAGAGTGTCCCTGATCCCTAGGGCATACAGGTGGATGGGTTCTGCAGAGAGACCATGGGCATCCAATGGTTTTTGTTGTAAGGACTGGGAGGTACCAGTTATCCTTGGACCCCTGTTGTGGGTGGCTGGGTTTCCTGAGTTGAGCTACCAGTCCTTAGGCCTATGATGTGGGTAGCTGAGGACCTGTTTAACAGGCAAAGCAATGTCAAACATCAAACACTCACCCCTGCACCGCACTGCTGAAACAGTTGGAGTCTGCCAGCAAGGGCCTATTCTCCTGAAATAGGCCCATAAAAGTCCATGCAGAGGGGAAAAGTACTCAAAGTCAGTGGACTGTTTATGTTGGACAGGAGCCGCTTCTGTTAGTGAAGCTGGCAAATTATCTTTTCCCCCATTTGCACGTTTTTTCCTTCTCCAAGGCTGAGAGAATGGTTCTAGGCACTCAACAGGACCTACCTCAGGACCAGGGAATTCAGCCGCTGAAGGCAGCTTGGGGGCTGGGGGGGTACAGTAAAATATATGCAAATACTTAGCTTTTACCGAGAGTGACTTTCTTCACTGGTTCCGGAAGTGCAAGTAGGCTGTTTGGCTGGCTGCTTCTCCCTGAGGAAACTGCAGCTGAGCACTAGTACCAGCCCACAACTGCTGCTCTGGAATGGGGCCTGTGGGCTCCCTGAGATTCAGGTCTGGCAACTCTTCTCTGTTTCTGAACCGTCTCTTCCTCCTCCTGCCCCTCAATTTGTTTTCTAACCTTGCCTTTGATGCTCAGGGCTCCTAGCTTGTCATAAGTATACTTGTTTCACTTGTTTTTTCTTGTCTTTGTTGTAAAGAGGGCATGCAGGAAGCATTTGTCTATTCCGCCGTCTTGTCTCCGCCTCTAATGCTCAAGGTCTTATGTTTTTAACATTGATATTGGCATGTTTCAGAGTTAAAATGTAATAAATACTATTATACAGTTTTTCTCCTCTTAAATACAAAAAAAAAAATGTCTTTTAGACATATTTAGAATAAACTTGTAAGGAGCAGAGAGCTTCAGGGACTGGTTCAAAAATCACTATTCCAAAACTCGAGGTGCCAGAATAGCATTAAGTTCTCTGTTACATATTTCCAGTTAAGTATTTGTACAAGAATAAAACTCTTATCCCTTTTTTGTTTTTAATTTTTTTTAAGTGAAAGTGTACGAATTAAGTTGGTCTCTCATACAAAAGCTTATACACACCTTGCTATATACTCCCTGCTGCTGGCCGCCTAATGAGACAGCACACTCCACCTCTCCACCCTGTATTCCCTATGTCTATTCAACCTAGGTCCTGTGCCCCTCTGCCTTCTGATCTCACCTCCAGACAGGAGCTGCCCACATAGTCTCATGTGTTTACTTGAGCCAAGAAACTCACTCCTCACCAGCATCATTTTCTGCCTTATAGCCCAGTCCAATCCTTGTCTGAAGAGTTGGTTTTGGGAATGGTTCCAGTCTAGGGCTAACAAAAGGTCTTGGGACCATGACCTCTGGGGTTGTCTCAGTCAGACCATTAAGTCTGTTCTTTTTACTAGAATTTGAGATCTGCATCCCACTGTTCTCCTGGTCCATCAGGGATTCTCTGTTGTGTTTCCTGTCAGGGCAGTCATTGGTTGTAGCTGGGCACCATCTAGTTCTTCTGCTGTCAGGCTGATGTAGTCTCTGGTTCATTTGGCCCTTTCTGTCTCTTGGGCTTATCTTTACCTTATGTCTTTGATGTTCTTCATTCTCCTTTGCTTCAGGTATATTCAGACCAATAGATGCATTTTAGATGGCCACTTGCTAGCAAAAGTCTGATCTCTTAAACTGTGAGTAATACTAACGAGAAAAAATCAAACATAGTTTTATTGTTTTAATTTTTCTCAGTCCTGATAAAAATTGTTTCTGGTATAATTACTGATAAAAAGAAATTTATTCCATAGCCAAAAAATCTTAAAGATAAATTTCTCCGTGGAGCAAAAATGCAAAATCTCCTACACATTCAGCAAGTAAAAAAAATATGTTTCATTTAATGGATGATGGAACTCCTGAATATAGTAGAACATTCTGCACCATTTGCTTTCCCAACTCCAAGCTGTATTTATTTCTACAACATCATACATTATCATTGATTATTATCTAGTTTTTTATTCCCCTCACCAGAACATAAGCTATGTGAAGACAAAGATCTCATCTGACTGGTTTGTAACAGTCTCCCTTTAGCACTGAGCAGAATGTCTGACTCACAGTAGGTGCCAAATAAATATTTGTTGAATTAAATAGAATACCCTCTTCTATCAGTACTTGTTGTTGTTAGGTGCCTTTGAGTCAACTCCAACAATAGTTATCCTATGTATAACAGAACAAAATACTGCCCAGTCCTTCGCCATCTTCACAATCATTGCTCAGCATACAGATTGAATAAGCATGGTGAAAACAGGGAGATTGTTGCTATTTATCATGCACTCAAGAACAGACAAGCTCAATTGGAGGAGGAAAAAAAAACTTCACAAAAAAATAAAATGTGCATGTAGTCCTACCAAAATTTATACAACAAGGGAAGAATAACTCAGGCAAAAATCTTCGTCATGAAAGTAACTTTTAAGGACAACTGGAAAACAATAGAAATTAGAGAGTGTGGCAGTTACTACTGAATTGTAGATGAAAAACTGGATAATTTTACAAAGTAAAAAGATTCTGTCTATATAATATATCTTACTAAAGCAGAGGAAGAACACCTCAAAAGGAGCGTCTGAATATTAAAATTTAGTGAATTCCTGTTCAGAACAAGTGTTCAAGTAGATAAATTTAAAACACTTTTAGGTAACTGCTATTTAATACTTACTCAGCCAGAGAGTGAACTTATATGTGTATGATCCAGTCAAATAATCAATAGTCATTTGTTTCAGTTTTTTGATACTTGTTTGAGTGGACTACTAAGCGATAGTACCAGAAAATCTGTAACTTTCAGCGACTGAAAAAATTAAATCCAGGGGGCACCGGCAGTTCCAACAAATTTATTTGAACATCAGTATATTTCTACAATAGATAAATGACTCACTGGAAGTCATGTGGAAAATTTTCAAACTATATTAGCTCTTTCAACTTCAGCAAAATAATCGTGCCTAATTCATAAAACACACCTTCTTACCAGGCGTTCCTTGGTATAAGCAAACACTTCCAACCACACTGTATTACTTAGTCCAAGTTATCCTGTTGTTTCTAAAAGTAGTTTGTCTAAAGACAAGACAGACTGTTCTCTGAAATAGACAGGAAAAGTAGTCTTAGAGATATTGAAGCAACAGAAGGAGCACAGGCTTGGGAGTCAAACACACACCGTAATGGTACCAGTTACCAGCTGTGTGTAGTTGTGCCAGTTATGTAACATTCTGAACTTCAGTCTTTCTATTTGTCAAATTCAGGCAATGATGCTTCCTAGCTGTTATTGTGAGGATTAGATACCATATGTGGTGCATAGCACATGGTAGGCACTTAATAACGTGTGGAAAATTTTACATATGTTTCAAAAGTCATCTTTTAAAAATTAGCAATTGAAGGTAACTTTTAAGGGCTGATTTTGAGACATATTTTATGAAATAATTTTCTAATGAATCATTGTTGAGCAACGAAGAAATATACTAAAATGCAAAAGCAACTTGATGAGCTATTGTTTACTGATGAATATCATTAAAGACAACTAAATATAGGAATTTTCACTTAATGGAAATAAAATATGATGGGAATGACACTTCTGAAATCTACTGATTCACTGCTGTATTAAAAGGAAAAATTCAGTTTTACCATAAAGATCAGAAAACACTAAACCTCAAGCTCCTCCAGGGCAGTGCTGAGGTTTATTTAATTTAATTACTGCTGGAGTTTCAAATTGCCACACACACAAAAATATAACTTAATTTTAATATTGCCTTATTTAAATCCCATTTGTTAAATATATGCAACAAGGGCTCTTAAGTTTTTCTTTTTCCATTTTTAAACAAATAATACTCATTGGAGGTACCCTTTACTGAAATGACATTAACTTGAGAATGCATAATAATAAAAGGATAGGCATGAAAATAAAATTTTGAAGCTACATAGGATAATTCTTATTTCCTAAAATACACAAATAAGATTAAAATTTATAAAATCATTTCACTTTTTAATTGGTCGGAAGCAGAAACAAAAGGAAAAAGAAACAAACCTGAACCAGCTCACTTAAATAATCTCATAATCGAGAGGAAATATATGCATATAAAGCCCAAATGTCGATGCTAGTCTTTGTGTACATCTTCACTTCTCCACTTTCTAACTTTGGTATGTGTCATCAAGCATGTTACTAAACCTTTTTATATCTGTTTCCTCTTAGGTAAAAAAAGGATAATAATAGTTCCTGACTCATAAAATTCTTGTGAAAATTAAATTATTTAATATATGTAAAGTACTAAGAAGGATGCCTGGCAAATAGCTGTTGTTAGTTGCTGTGATGCCAAAAACTATGCCACCCTCAGCAAGATGGATTGACCCAGTGGCTGCAACGATGGGCTCAAGCATAATAATGATTGTGAGGATGGTGTAGGACCAGGCAGTGTTTTGTTCTGTTGTATATAGGGTTGTTATGAGCCTGAATCAACTCAACAGCACCTAACCACAACAACATACAAATATGGATCAAAATTCATAAGCTTAGAGCCATCAGGTCAGCTCTGCCACATGGTTACCTTACGTATAACAAAACAAAATGTTGGATGGTCTGGTGCCATATTCATGATGGTTGGTATGTTTGAGTCCATTCTTGCGCCTGTTGCGTCAATCCATCTCAGCAAAAGTTCCCCTCAGTTTCACTGACCTTCTACTTTGCCGAACATGATGTCCTTTTCTACCTTTTCTAGCAATTTGTACTTCTTGATAACATGTATAAAATAAGTGAGCTGGTACATAGTAGATACTATATAATGGTTCAGTGGTATTCCTTTGGAGCCCTGGTAGCCCAGTGGTTAAGAGCTTGGCTGCTAACCAAAAGGTTGGCAGTTCAAATCTACCAGCCTCTCCTTGGAAACCCTATGGGGCAGTTGTACTGTGTCCAGAGGGGTCCCTATCTGTCAGAATTGACTCTATGGCAAAGGTTTCTTTTTTTTTTTTTTTGGTTATTCCTTTGAATTCTTAGAAATTTATTGCTATAATGAGACTCTGTTAACTTATAAAATAAACCAAAACCAGACCAGTTGCCATCAAGTCGATTCTGACTCTTGATGACACCATGTTTGTGAAAGTAGAACTGTGCTCCTTAGGGTTTTAAATGACTAATATTTCAGAAAAAGATCACTAGGTCTTTCTTCTCAGAATCCTCTGGATAGACTCAAACTTCCAGTCTTCCAGATAGCAGTTAAGAATGTTAACTGTTTTCACCACCACTCCGAGATTCTATTCATAAAATAACAGCATTGAAACAGATTAGCAAACTTGTCTAATTTTATTTTCTGCATTAAATAGACAAATTGTGCTGAAGAGTCTGACTCCATTTTTTGATGTTTGACTCTTGACGGCTTATAAGCCTTACTTCTTCCTCTTTTCCTCCTGCCCCAAATCTGGGCAGGCCAATAAGAAACCAGGATATTCCCTCCTTTGACACCTGTGGCAGATTCAAATTATGTGAAATACTCCCTGCATAAGAGAACATTTACCTCAGTCCCATTCCCTAACAAAATAAAAATCCCCAGCCAGTCTCCTTTTCCCACTCTTTCAAGCTATTTTAGGATCATCTTGGGACTGCCCTGCTCTCCCCTCAGAAGCTCCATTATGTAAGTAATAACCCCTCTCTTATGCTTTTTTTTTTTTTTATGCTTTTAGTGTGTGTGTGGTATCATCCGTCTCAACATAACACAAATATATAGAAGATTCTAAAGAGAACATTATCACTACGCACTAATTTTTACTGGAGTAACGATTATCCAAGAACTTGAGAGGTAAACGTACACTTTCAAATCTCTGTGTAGATCAACGATATTATCCTTACAATCAGCAGAAATAACTCCAGAATTAATTTTTCTATATTTTTGTTCATATTTCTCTTGCTAGAATTTTCTTTTAAAAAAAATCAACTTCCTGAACTTTTTTTCTTGCAATATTTCCTTATAAATCTTCAACGTTGTTCTCCTGAAATTCAAAATAGTTTTGCGCATCTTTTCAAGAAGGTATAGATATAATACTCCACAGAGCCTGTAGTATTAAAGAAACATTTATTCTTGCTTTCTTTGACACATTTGCAATAATGTGTTTCTATAAAAAATTAGACTTTTAAATAACAAATCTCATACTCTTCAATCATTTTCAGTTTATGATCTAATTATTTCTGATGGAAATACTAGGTTCCGGTTAGTCTTTCACATATTATCATGTATTTTAATACATTTTTCCTCAGCACCTATTTACATAGTTTTGCCTCATTACATTTCACTTAGTGATTTGATTCTGTCTGACATGCATTGGATGCGAAAGATGAATATTTAAGTAATTGCCAATAAGAAAGATGTTAACATGAATTTGGATGTAGTTTTAGAAGACATGCTTTAGCAGTAGATGGCTCTACATAATTATGACAGTCATAATTTTATATGACAAAAATATTCAACTGTGATTTAGTAGAGAGAAAAATGCAGAAACTGGTATTGTTATTGATCACTACAAATAGTTTTCCCTGAAATTTTGATTGATGAAATTTTTTTGTACTTATACAAATATCCCTCACATGTCTTCAGTTTGTTGTACAGTGGGGGCTTTGGTGTAGCTGTGATGCTGAAAGCTGCCACCCTCAACAATGATTGTGAGGATGGCGCAGGTCCGGGCAGTGTTTTGTCCTGTTGTACATAGGATTGTTATGAGTCTGAATCAACTCAACAGCATCTAACAACAACAACATACAAATATGGATCAAAATCCATAATATGTTGGGTCTTAGCAAAATGATGTAGGGAGAAATGGAAAAAAAATAACCTGGGGAAATGACCAGGCCCTAGAATAAGCCTATAAAATTATGTTAGTATTATATTTGCTGATTTTTGAAAGGAGGAGTTGCTAAAAAAAAAAAGAAAGAAATAGGGGAGGAGACTGGGCAGCCACGTAGGGCTCAAAGGATCCACCAGTGACTGTGTATATACATCAATATGCTGGAAGTCTGGTGAGGCGGGATACAGTGATCAGAAATTTAGGCAAGAAGATTGGACAATATGGACTCAGAAATGCAAGCAAATAATTTAATCGGAACAACAAGAGATATATCTTGAGCCAGAGTCAGCAAACTATGGGCCAGGTCGTGGGTCAAATGTGACCATTGTTTTTGTACTGTCTGCAAGTCAAGAATGTTTTTTATATTTTCAAAGCATTTTAAAAATAGAGACTATTATTTTACTACACATGAAAATTATACTCAATTCAAATTTTAGGGTTTATAAGTAATATTTCATTGGAAAACAGTCTTGTTCATCTACTTATGTATTGTCTACGGCTGTATTCAAACCATAGTCAAATAGTTGCATAGTTAGTTGACTACTTCCCACTGAGAATATAAGGCCTAAAATATTTACTCTCTGGACCTGTGAGAAATCATTTCTGACCTCTGCCTTAAGACAATGATGCCAGACTAAGAATCTTTATGTTTAGTTCTACAAATAAATGGCCCTAGACTTAGCAATGTGGCTGACTTACCAACAACATGATTTTTGACTAGAATGAGAGAGTAGAGAGCAAAGAAATTTTAAACATATGAATTCTGTCATTCATTACACATTAAAGTTCCACAATAAAGTCATATATTTTTCCAAGGAATTTTTTTCCTTATTAAGAGTATCAAATGTGAAAAAAAAAAAAAGTTATACTCATTTCATTGTGTAAAATAGCAGGCATCAAGTCATAATTTGGGAAACTAATTCCTTCATCGAAAATTATTAAAATCCATTATAATAATATTTTCCTCAACCACCAAGGCATACATTAAAAAATAAGAATCTTACATATATTTCTCGAATGATAAAAAAGAAAAAAAAAAAGAAACTTCTGTTTCCTGAGTGCAATCGATATAAAAGTGATTTACAGTTTAAATGTCTCCGTGTCTAAAATGTGTAAGAGACCCAGGTTCTAAAAAATAGTTACTTTTTAAAAGTACTCTTTAAAAGCACAATAAAGAAAAAAATGTAATAGAAGTCCCCCAAAGTTTTTTTGTTTAGCAAGTTTCCATGCTATGCAGTTTAGCTTTGCATGATTTCCCCGCTGCCTTCGCAGAAATGTTATCAACTTCAGAAAATTGTTTCTCCTTCTGCATTTTGAAAGAAGCAATTTGAAATGTTTATTTTTTGTTTGAAGTTTCTATTCATAAAAGAAAAGGCAAAAATATTATTGTTGACTTCAATTTGTGGTTCAAACCACCAAAAGTGCACATTCCCACAATGATTTACTGCGGTACAGGTCTGATAAATAAAAATAATCTCACATTTTTTTTTCATTCATTAATACAAACTGATTTAAAAGATACTTTGCACCTCCATGAAGAGAAAGGAAGTCACTGCCATATCCATTTTCCCCCAATGGTGGATGAAATACCTTGTTTTCAGGTGGAGGACAAAAGAGCTATTATACCCTAAAAGAATGTAGTAGAGTGAGATCTTGCTCATTCTTGTTAAATGAATTGAGACCCACTGCTAATTACTAAATTTTGTGTACTGATACATAAACAAAGAAACTCTGCAATAAAAAAGAGGATACACTATCCTGCAAACACTTTTTTTATGCACAGCTCAACAGATGACAAGCTTGAATGGGTAAGTATATGTAGTGAAATGGCTTATTACGCACTTTAGTATGGTTTATTGGCTAATCAAGTCACACACAACTTATAAAAGCCATTGGCTATCGTACACTTGGTGAAGTACAAACCCAAATACTCTGAATAAGGTAATAATACTTTACTTGGATCCATTCTACATCAGATTTCTATTGCTTCAGGAACTGTACTTCCTGTGTAATAGCTTATACTTCACTGACCTGATTAAACTTCTAATTATACTGTATTGAATGGGTCTTTATATTGCTCACACACAAGCATAATCACACCTTTTTCTAACTACAGTTACAAGGATTGAAAAAAATACTTGAGAAACATATTTTTTCAGGATTCATATCCCATTTTACTTTTATTAATGCATGCAACTTAAGAACTTCACTATTACAAAAATGAAAATAGAATTCAACTACAATATAATCTTTTTTTGCATATCAAGGCAATGGAGAGTATGCTTTGACTATTACCATGCAATATCCATGAAGTTAAAGGACTTGTCTTATTTCATGTTGAAATCACAGAAATGAGTACAGTGTCCCTTAATACATAATTAAACAATTACTAGCTAAATAAATAAATAGATGAAAAATTGAATAAGATATGTTTTCTATTTCAGTCAGATTTTATACTTTGCTCCTGTCTCAGTTTTCTTGTCTTCATAGTTATTTTGCTAGTATTCTTCCTGTGTAAAAATAAATGCTAATTATTTGACAACCTGGAAGATGAACAAGGAAGACCAAAGAAGAACTGACACCTTTGAAATGTGGTGTTGGTGAAGAATATTGAATATGTCACAGACTGCCAAAAGAATGAAAAAATCTGTCTTGGAAGAAGTACAACCAGAATGCTCCTTAGAAGCGAGGATGGCCAGACTACGTCTTACATACTTTGGACAGGTTATCAGGAGGGATCAGTCCATGGAGAAGGACATTGTGCTTGGTAAAGTAGAAGGTCAGCAAAAAAGAAGATCCTCAATGAGATGGATTGACACAGTGGCTATAACAATGAGCTTAAGCCTAACAACAATTGTGAGGATGAAATATACGGCAGTGTTTCATTCTATTGTACGTAGGGTAAATATGGGTCAGATCCAACTTGACAACACCTAATAACAACATTTGACTTAAAAAATTCTATCTAAAATCTGAGGTCTAAAACTGTATGGATAATTATCTTCACATTTCTAAAATGTTGATATTTTTGCTTCTATTGTCAATAGTGTATAGCCATTCAACTTGGTTTACCCATATTTTCAAACAGAAGAATTTACTGAAGACTCATCCCCCTGTTGCATAGAATCTATAATATAATTAACCCAAACCAAACCTTTTGCCACTGAGTTGATTCTGACTCATAGCGACCATACAGAACAGAATCGTCCCCATAAGGGCTCCGACACTGCTGATCTTTAGGGAAGCAACTGCCACATCTTTCTCCTGAGAGCCACTGGTGGGTTCAAACCACTGGCCTTTGAGCAGCAGCCAAGCACTTTACCCACTGCCTCACCAGAGCACCTTTTAACTAGGGGAGATGAAATACAGATATAACAGAAAGCATTTTCGGGAATCCATGTGAAAATGAACTTGTTAGAAAATGGATTGACTATGTTGATGTCTCTACACAATTTCAAATATCCATATCTATATATAGATGGATAGCTCTCTCTCTCTCTTACACATGTATTACTATATGGTAGGATGTACGCTCTGCATATATACATATATTCTTAATCTCTTAATAGTATTTTTTAACTGATCACTTTTTGTAACTGAACTTCAGTATTACCCCCTCCATGTTATAGAATATATTGCTCATTTCTAATACATATGATTTTGGAAGACAGCCAATATGGTAATGTGGTATTTTGAAAAATTTTACTTAGAATCTCAGCTATTCCACATCATCTAATCTGACTTTTTAGAAATGAGTTTAATTCTCTCCAACCCTTCATATTAAAATTTATAGTCATTATATTTTTCAGAAGCCGTTATTCATTATCACCAAATATACTAGAGCAATAGTCAGTGATCCCTTCTTGTATTTGCACATTTTCGAATTGTTTGGCTAATTTTGTTTTATTTTTCTTTTGTTTTTGCCTTTCAGATTTCTATAGTTGTTTTATATGACTTGCTGTTAGTTTTATGTAAAATATATTCCCATGACAATACCTATTTTTACCTCTTCACTGCAGTCACAAATATGAACAAGTAAATTATTGCTTGTTTAAAAAAACCTTATAAAATATAATTGCATTATTACAAGTTAATTTTCTCTATCATCTATTACACAATATGTCACAATTCTAAACTTTTTTCATTTTGAAATTAATAATGTATTAAAGGATGTTAAAATGTATAACCAAATCAATAATTTTAAAATAAATTTATTTTTACAATTTTGGGGGACCTTTTTGTTACTTTTTCCTGGTTTTCTAAGTTACTCAAACTAAGAATATAATATTTGGATGCTTTATAATGTGTCAAGCAACAGGAAAAAAAGTGACCCATAATCATCGATTCCAGTAACAACCTCAGATAACACTGAATATTTCTCTCCATTATTTTTCTCTTGACGTACAATATTTTTTCTAAAATAATCTTAATAATTTTGCTCCCATACAGGTGCTGTGTTTGCAAAATCAAGACCTACATAAAAAAATAATGAGACAACTATTTTTTTTAAATACTGAACACAGACATTCGTAAACCAGAGTTAGACGTAGGGCAAGAGCAAACATAAGGGAATGGTAATATGGTAAAATATTATTCATAAAAAACTTGGTGAAAATTTAAACACTATTCAGAAGATCTGCCTATCAGCTTAAGAACACTGTCGTTGCATACAACCCTAATCAGTCACTAATTAACCTTTCATCTCTGCACTGTTTAGTGCACCCACAAGACACGATTATCAGCCTCCGTCTCTTGCTAACTGCTCAATCTGTACTAGAGTCGGTGGCAACTGAATATTTCACATAAAGCACTTCCTGGAAGTAACTCAAGTTCTCAGTAATCGGAAGTGCCCTTTCCTTATTACGGTCTTGGTGAAATTATTTATATGATTCATATTACTAATGAAGAGGAGCTTATCTGTTTTTTGTTTGTTTTCCATTCTGAAAACTCATTCCAAAATATTTCATGAAAACCACTGTAAGAATGTGAGTCAGATTACTGCAATTCTGTATTGGAAACAATTTTCAGGCATGGAGCATTACAGTAAATACACTATGTAAAAATAGCGACCAGATGTAACCCAAGTCACATTTGCTTCAAGGATAAAAAGCAGAGCTACTTCAGTACACATAATGCAAACTACTAACTTTTCACCTGGGATTAGAAGGGTAAAGCCCAGATGCAAAAAGTAAACATTAAAAAATTTGATTTTGGTCACAAACTTACAATGCAATTCTCATTATGATTTGCAACTGTTTGGCCTGGGTTAGATTTTTGCTTGTATTTATTTCTCTAACTTTTCCTTAGGTTATCGATGTTTTTTGAATGAGATTTTTCATTTGACATATCTTTCTGGACACTCTGACCTTGGCCCTGTGATGACAATGTCTTGTTCCATTGAGTTATTTCCCCAAAATTCATGCACTGAAATTTTGGGCAAAAAGTGGACAGGTAAAGGGCTTTTGTTGAAAAGAACGCTAAAAATAAGATGACCAGTAAAATGATGCTCTTCCCACTCCCATCCTTTTGCCAAGCACATTCCAGGCTAGCATATTAGTGAAGAACACTGAGTCCTGTTCAGGCCTTCCAGACACTGGGGAACCACAAGCTTTTTCCTTTTAACATTCCTGGGTGTGACTGTGTGTGTGTATAAAATGTACCCATCTTCTGACTCTTTTATTAGGATGTTTTCAGCTTTTTCTGATTGTCACTAGTTGACAATCTCACTCTCATTGCTGTATCCTCTGAACCAAAATCCCAGTTTACCTTAGACAGCATCCTTTACGCTAATTGGTCTGGTTTAATTATTAAAATCATCTCATTCCACTCTTAAAAGTTCCCCAGTTTGGAAAATAAATTATATGGCGTCTGTCCTTGTCAGGTGCCAACAAGTTGATATCGACTCATAGTAATTCCATGTGACAGAGTAGAACTGCCCCATAGGTTTTTCTTGGCTGTAATCTTTACAGAAGCAGATCACCAGGTCTTTTCCCCTGCAGAGCCACTGGGTAGGTTCAAATCACCAGCCTTTTCGTTAGCAGCAAAGAGCTTAACTGTTGCACCACTAGGACTCCTTTATAGTTCTAGACCATTACTGATTTCTGTAGCTCTTCTGGAAATCTCTCTTTTATTAAGAAATCAAGGTGATCGTAAAATCTCAGGGTCGGAAGAAACCCCAAGACGCATCTATTGTAACCATACATTTGGTATTTGAATCTCCACATCCTCTTGTTGCTATTACCTAAAGAAAACAAAGAATCATAATTTTATTCAAAGACAAATTTTTTTTCCTGTAGTAAGCAAACATTAAATAGATGTTTACTGACTACCAGATAAAACTCAGAAGTAAAATTCTTTAATTACTATATACTTTCATTATCGTTTGAATATATAACAACCTAGAGGGTTTCTTTTCTTTTTCCAATACAAACACTGTGCAGCTAGTTGGTTCTGCATAATACTTGCACACTAACTTTGTAAGAAAAGTAATATTAACATACTTACTAAAAATTTCCCAGGTCACGTTTGTGTAAAGTGTTGATCTGGACTTTAGCGACAGAAGGGAGAACAAAACAGACATGTCTCCTGATATGCTTCCATACTGTCTCAGTCATCTAGTACTGCTATAACAGAAATACCACAAGTGGATGGATGGCTTTAATGAAGAGAAGTTTATTCTCTCACAGTCCAATAGGATAGGAATCTGAACGCAGGGCTCCAGCTCCAGGGGAAGGCTTTCTCTCACTGTCAGCTCTGGAGGAAGGTCCTTGCCATGAGCCTTCCCTTGGTCTGGGGACATCTCAGTGCAGGAACCTCAAGTCCAAAGAACACGCTCTGCTCCCAGCACTGCTTTCTTGGTGATATGAGGTTCTCAACCCTCTGACCTGGTGAGGGTGTTACAATCACACTGTAATCCTCTTTAGTATAAAATTACAACCACAAAATGGACGACAACCACAGACATCTGGAAATCTTGGCCTAACCAAGTTAAAACACATTTTTTGGGGAACATAATTCAATCCATGACACATACCATTCCAGAAGGGCAATAAAATACAAAAAGGAACAAATGAGAGGTGAAGAATTCTTAAAACTAGAAAGAGACTAAGAAGTGTTCTCAAGGCTTAAATTTTGTGGCATATACAATGTATGTATATTTTTTCAGAAATAATGAAAATAAGTAGGTAGAAAATGATTGTGGTGTGGGAATGGAAAGAAAGATGATTACTTTAAAGTTTATTTTTGTAATTCTTGGTATATCAAGGTAAATCAACAACAGAAGCTTCCAAGTCTTAAAAGATAAGTGTCTTGGGAGATGTTGAAATCACAGAAGCTGTCAGACTGAAACCCAGACAGTACCATTTGTTCCTACTTTTGGATTTATGAAATTTCTTTTTCTTGTAGAAATCTTTATAAAGAAATCTTTGTAGAAAGAAAAAAATTAAATGTGAGAATGACAGATAGATATAATCTCTTTCTCAAATCTTTTTTCCTCTTTTCATATTTATACTGAATCCCTCTGTCTCCCCTAAGTGTATTCTAGGCTGCCTGTTGCTGTACATAAGTGTCTTCCCCCACATGGCCAGAATTATCCCACGGGCTTCACACACAACTGCATATTAGGGTCAATTTATTTCACAGCTTCTACTGTTGTATGTGTTTGAAAGAAAGTGAAAGTATTTATTAAATTGCATAATTGTTATGTTTAGCAAATTCATTTGCCAGCATGCCATTTTATTCCATACCCCAATCAGGAAGTCCTTTTACCACTGGAGGTGCCCTGTTTTCATCCCTACCCTCAAAATACACCTGGGCTGTGTTCAGTTCTTTTCTATAACCTTAGGAGATACTTTCCCCCATACTTACTTCACTTGTTTTCTATATGAAGAGATGGTCATTATTGCTAGTGAGTAAATTTTATGCATACTTAACAAATACACTGGGGGGAATAGAAATTTACATAAATCTTAAATACACATTAGCTTCAATAAAGTTCAGCTTATTTTGGCATTCTTATTATGACAAATTGGCTCCAGACTTTGCTCGCACATAACACAGCAAGATATTTTAGGGTCCAGAATCTCTTCCTTTCCAAGAGTTGTTTGTTAACTGTTGCTTCAATGTTAAAGTTAATCAAACTAGAGAACACTAAACATATGCTTCTTTTTCTTAGTAAAAGTGCCCATGAACAAGAAGAAAGCTCTTTCAAAAGCTGAAAAAGTAAAAGCATCTCATGTGAGTTTTTTTTTAAATACGGCATTATATAATTATACATCAAAATATAGCCTAAGTATCAAAGTGAAATATTTATTAAATGATAGAAACATGTTCATTATCAATCTGTGTTATCTATAAGTTAAAAATAAATGATGGACTGTAGAGTCTACTTCAAGATGGTAGACCAAACACCACCCATGTAAACTTTCATTCCTCATAATCTCATTGAAACGAGAGAAAAGGCATATAAATGAAGATGTTTGTATGTGTATGTGTGTGGATGGCTGGGTGGGTGTGTGTGTGTGTGTGTGTGTGTGTAAGCCAAAGAACTGCAGAAACAAAGAGCATACTATCAATTCAAGACATTGTGCATAGTTAAAAAAAAATGACAATTTAGAGAAATGGATAAATTAGAAACAAACAAAAACAAAAACAATTGAGCACTTCTGTTAAGGGTAATCATATCCTAAAGAGAATCTGAAGAAAAAATTGGAATCAATAATTAACAAAGGCCACTAGAAACAATTTTCTTTAAGTAGGCAAGTCCAACAGATATGTTTACACTCCTACTTCAGGGGTATATCAGCTCTCTACACCTATGTAAGAATTTAATGGTAGGGACCTTGATTCTTTTTCTTTCCGTAATACATCACACTGATCCATTATATTGATGATACCATGTTGGCTGAATCTAATAAGCAAGAAGTAGCAACTTTTCCAAACTTATTGGTAAGACATTTATAGGTCAGAGGGTGAGATAAAATTCTGAGTGAATTCCAGGACCTTTCACCTCAGTAGAAATTTCTAGGAGACCAGTGGTATGGGTTATGTCAAGACATCCCTTCTAAGTGAAAAATTAGTTGTTGCATCTGACCCCTAATACAACAACCAAAAAAAGTAGGCACAAGAACTATTGAGTCTCCTCAGATTTTAGAGACAACATATTACAGTCAGGTCTATTTGCCAAGCGACTGCAAAAGCTGCTAGTTTTGAGTGAGGCCCAGAACAAAAGAAGGCTCTGCAACAGGTTCAACCTACCATGCAAACTTCTCTGCCATATTGACTATGTGGTCAGGCAGATCCAATGGTACTTGAAGTATCAGTAGCAGACAGAGATGTTTGGAGCCTTTGGCAGGACCTTACAGGTAAACCACAGTGCAAATCCTTAGGATTTTGGAGCAGAGCCCTGTTATTCTTTGCAGACAACTATACTCATTTTGAAAAATAGCCTTTGGTCTGCTACTGAGACCCCAGAGGCCATGGACTTACCCCTTGAGACTTTGGCATCCCTGGTTCCTGTGTTTCTTATCTCTTCAGCTTCTGCTTTCTGGTTCCTGGGCCTCTGGACCCTCCCCCCCACCCCCAGGCCTTCCATAGTCTCTGGGGTCTCAAATGGTAGAACCATAGGTTCTGGGGTTTCAAAGGGTAGGGCCACAGCCTCTTAAGTTTCAGAGTCAGTTCTTCACCAACTCAGTTCCAGAGTGTGGGGATGCCTTTCATGAGTGCCAGCAGGTTGGGGTCAGATCTGTTGTCCAAAGTTGAGGGGGCAGGCTGCCATGCCCAGAGGACAGAAGAACAGGGCCTGCCGGGGCTGAGGAGGTAGAGTCTCCAATAATATGGACTAGGAGAAAGGGGCTGCCCAAATCTGAAGGAGCAGAGTTGCCATTCCAGTAGGCCTGGAAGGCAGATCTGAAGCCTAAGGCCAAGGGTCCACCACCAAGAATCCAGAGCGTGGCCAATACCCAATGTCTAGAGTGCACAGCCCTAAATGGCCTCAGAGAATGGAGGATTATTCTCAAGCATTGAAAGCTAATGTAATATGTTCTGCTGACTTGCTTGGTGCCTGTTGCTCTTTCTTTCCCTCCAGTTTCTCTCATTTGTAATGGAAATGTCCAGTTTGTGTCTGTTCTGCCGTTATATTTTGGAAGCAAATAACTTCTAGATTTCAAAGATAAAGAAGAATTTTTGGATTTTGGACTTGGAGTTAAGACTTTTGTTATGATGTGATAGATAATGTGTTTTACATGTGGCAAGGATATGAATTTGGTGGGGGCAAAAAGGTAGAAAGTTATGGGTTCAATTGTGTCCCGGCAAAATGTGTGTTAACTTGGCTAGGCCATGATTCTCAGTATTGTGTGATTGTCTACTATTTTGTCTTCTGATGTGATTTCCCTATGTGTTGTAAATCCTACCTCTATGATGTCAACGAGGCAGGACTAGACACAGTTACGTTAATGAGGCAAGACTCAATCTACAAGATTAGGTTGTACCTGAGTCAATGTGTTTTGAGATATAAAAGAGAGAAACGAGACGAGAGACAGGGGGACCTCTCCACCAAGAAAGCAGAGTTGGGAGCAGAGCACATTCTTTGGACCTGGGTCACCTGCTCGGAGAAGCTCCTAGACCAGAGGAAGATTGATGACATGGATCTTTCCTCAGAGCCGACAGAAAGAGAAACCCTATCCCTGAAGCTGGTGCCTGAATACAACTTCTAGTCTCCTAAACTGTGAGAGAAAAAAAATCCTCTCTTTTAAAGACATCCACTTGTGATATTTCAGTTACAGCAGCCCTAGATAACTAAAACAGGATATCACATCAAATCCTGGAACCTTGTTTTCACCAACGCCTTTGGTGCACCTTGAACTTCTTCCTTCAGTACATTTGATTCTTGATCATATGCTACTTCCTGAAATTACTGAATGTTGACCTATTCTTTTTGATACAGTGACTGTGTATTTCTCCCGTCTTCTTTAGATTCTTCTCATATCATTCAATTTTTTGCCCATAGAATCATTTGTTATTGCAACTCATGGCTTGAATTTTTTCTTCAGTTTTTTTCAGCTTGAAAAATACTGAGCCTGTTCTTCCCTTTTGGTATTCTAACTCCAGGTGTTTGCACATGTCATTATAATAATTTACTTTGTCTTCTGGAGATTCCCTTCCAAATTTTATGTTCAGCTCTTTTACTTCATCATTTCTTCCTTTTGGTTTAGCTACTAGATGTTCAAGAGCAAGTTTCATTGTCTCTTCTGACATCCATTTTGGTCTTTTCTTTCTTTCCTGTCCTTTTAATGCCCTCTTGATTTCTTTATCTACGATGTCCTTGATGTCATACCACAACTTGTCTGGTCATTTTTCATTAGTATTTAATGCATCAAATCTATTTTTGAGATGGTATCTAAATTCAGGTGGGATATACTCAAGGTCATACTTTGGCTTTTATGGACTTGTTTTAATTTTCTTCAGCTTTATCTTGAACTTAATTATGATCAATTGATGGTCTGTCCTGCAGTTTCCCCTGGCATTGTTCTGACTGATTATATTGAGCTTCTCCTTTGTCTCTTTCCAAAGACATAGTTGATTTGATTCCTGTGTATTCCATCCAGTGAGGCCAATTTATAGTCACTGTTTATGTTGTGGAAAACTGTATTTACAATAAATAAGTTTTTAGTTTTTCAAAATTCTATCGTGCAATCTCTGGTGTTGTTTCTATCATCAAGGCCATATTTTTCAACTACTGCCCCTTCTTTGTTTCTAGCTTTTTCATTCCAATCTCCGGTAATTATCAACTCATCTTGATTGCATGTTTGAACAATTTCAGACTACAGAAGTTGGTAAAAATCTTCAACTTTTTCATCTTTGACATTAATAATTGGTACATAAATTTGAATAATAGTTGGTATTAACTGGTCTTCTTCGTAGGCTTATGGATATTATCCTATCACTGACAGAATTGTAGTTCAGGATAGATCATGAGTTTTTTTTAAATACAATGTGACATCATGCCTCTTCAATTTGTCATTTGTGCCTTAGTAGACCATATGTTTATCCAACGCAAAATGGCCAATACCAGTCCATTTTAGGTCAGTAATGCCTAGGATATAGATCTTTGTATATTCCATTTCATTTTTGACAATTTCCCATTTTCTTTGACTCATACTTTGTATATTCCATGTTCTGATTATTAATGAACATTTGTAGTTGTTTCTTCTCATTTTAAGTCATGCCACATCAGCACATGAAGTTCCTAATAGCTTTGCTCCATACATGTCATTAAGGTTGATCCTACTTTGAGGAAGAAACTCTTCCCCAGTGCTATTTTGAGTGCCTTCCAACTTGCGGAGCTCATCTTCTAGCACTTTATCAGACAATGTTCTGCTGCCATCTATAGGTTTTCATTGGCCAATTTTTTCAGAAGTAGCTTGTCAAGTCCTTCTTCCTAGTCTGTTTTAGTCTGGAAGCTCCACTGAAATCTGTCTACCATGGGTGACTTTGCTGGTATTTGAAATGCTGGTGGCATAATTTCCAGCATCACAGCAACATACAAGCCACCTAGCACGACAAACTGACAGATGAGTGGTGGGTCAGATACATAGTTGTGGGTAATTATTTCACTGAATGTCCTGGTGGCATCGTGATTAAGAGCTTGGCTGCTAACCAAAATTGAATCCACCAGCCGCTCCTTGGAAAGTCTGTGGGGTAGTCCTACTCTGTCCCATTGCATCTCTATAAGTTGGAATTGACTTAACGGCAATGGATTTGGTTTTAATGGCCTCAGATAGAACATACCTCCCATTGTTGGCCCCATGAAGTAGTCCTCTTACATATTTACTGTGGGCTTGTCTGTGTGAATGATTTGGACAATGTGACATCAGCAAATGTGAAACAAGCAGAGATGTGACAAGATCTTTGCACACTGGGAGCTAGCCTTCTTAGAACCCTGAGAAAAACAGGCTGTTAATCCACTACGAATGAAAACATTGAAAAAGAGGTCTTTGCATCTCAGCTGTCCCAGTTGAGCCTAGCCTGCACGTGACCTACCAGGAAAATTCAGCTGCAAAGTCAGCCCAAGTGAGACTGGGGGAGGGGGGGAACTGCTTAGTCAACCAACAGAATCATGAGAAATAAATTTTTCTTGTATTAAGCCACTAAATTTCAGGATGAGTCACCATGAAGCAAGCAACAGATAACCGAGTTATTTGTTATCTGTCTTTCATTCTGGCACTTACTAACAGGGTTAATGTTGGGTGAGTCTCAAACTGTGAGATTTTTCCGAATCAATGAAATCAGGATAATAATTCAGAACCATAAATTACGTAGAGTTTACTTTTCAATTCTCCCACATTTAATCCCCATGACAACCCTGTGGGACAGTACTTTTATCGTCTCAATTTTTTATGGAAGAGAGGTAAGGAAATGTATCCAAAATCACACAGACTCTAAGAAGTGGTTTTGAAGTCTGTGCTTTCGATCATTATCAATACAGCTTAGTTTGTGCCAATCCTTATGAAAGAAGAAAAGTTCTTTCTTTTATTTTTTCCTCTGTTTTATGCCTTGCTTGTCAGGTTTGATATACATCAATTAGATTTTAAATGTGACCAGTACTTCTTTCTGGTCAGTTGTGGGATTCGTCTCTCTAGCCGTTTGTAATCCTGTGGTTTTGCTGGAAGAAACTTTTTCCCCTGTAAAATTCTACATTGTTCTGTTGTACTCTGGAGGGCAGTCCATCTGCTTCTGCTGGTTTACTACATAACAAGCTCTACTTGGGAACCCAAAAAGACATAAATCTAGAGCTACAGATTCGTGCTTGTCAGTGCCATAGAATACAGCTCCTGGTCAGTAATTATGTATGATAAATATCCTACATTATAATACATCTCATCCACTGAGGTGGTCTGCTATCACACACATAATCCTGGTTTATTGGCATAACTAGACTATACACAGCTTTTTAATGTGCTATTTCATGAACAGAGAGACTTCTTTCTGTCTCTTTCAAGATTGTTCAAAGGATGGTGGCTTGCATACCGAATGCACCATTTACATTCAATTAAAATGTGAGATCTCATCCTCTCCAAACAAATTTTCTTCAAGTAAGTTTGCTTTCCTTTCAGTGGTCCATGAAGAGCCAATGTTTTTTAGGTTTTATAGGTATATTATTGACAACTTAGGAAAAATGTCCTGATAAATAATTTTATTTCCAGATTTTTGATAAACAGTTATTTTCCTCATATTTTAGTAAACAATATTTGTTCATCAGAGTTTGCTAAATCAGACCTTATGAAAATGAACAAAATGGATTCCCCAGCAACACAATTGAATATAATGTTGGGCATTTGTATCACAGCAACAAGGGGGGGACTAGTCAAACCAAGAACCTATCCACTTTAGATGTTAACACTTAGGAAACATTTCTTTAAAATATGGTTGTAAGAATATGGTTGTTATATATATTTTTATGAGTATTTGGGATCTCATAAATATAGAACCTTTAAGATGCTACAGCGTCTGGATATGACAGTCCGGACACCTGGATTTGTGCCACGTATGCAAGCTTTCAAAAGTGCCAGGAAATTTTACGAGTTTGAACAGTATATTTGAATTTTGAGGAAATGGATAATAGCTTCTTCTGGGAAAACTGAAAACTCCAAGTCTATGTAATGAGATTTTATCAAATATTACATGCAAGATCTTATCCTTCTTTATATTCTCTTGTACTTTCTTGGAAGCAATTCCATTTGCATGAAGAAGAAGCCCGACTTGTTCCCTTGGAGACTTTCTGGGTAATTTACATTCTGATTTGCTTTTTCTTTGCCCAGAAAGTCTCGCTGCGTTCACTTGTGGTCTATATGAGGCCTCTAACACCAGAGCAACAGAAGGAAGATATACATTTGGAAAATAATCATGGGTTCTTGAAATAATATTTATATGACCCCCGTTTCCTATTCTACACTTAGAAGTGTTTTTCTTACAAATAAACCCAACCACTGTTTTTCTTATAAATACATCTTATAAATTTTCTGATTTAGCGTATGTCTATTTATCTGCCTACATACCTACTTAGCTTTGAGCATCTTAACATTAACATTCCTCAAAAAACTTTCCTTTTTTATTTTCCACATGCTTGAAGAGGACCTAAGGGGCCATTCTTTTAAGGTCTATAGATTTATTATCAACACGTTATAAAAAGCACAACTCTGAGAATTTTTTTTTATTATTTTTCAGAACAATTTGTTTTCTAATAAACGATCCTTACACACGTTTTAATGAGTAATATTTGTGCGCCACTGTATTTAAGAGCATTTTAAGTCAATCGAAAATATATATGTGTATATCAAATGACATTGCAAAATGACGTAATGCTGCAAAAGACCTCTTTATAGTGTCAGAAAGCAAAGATGTCACTTTGAGGATTCAGGTGAGCCTGACCCAAGCCATGGTATTTTCAATTGTTTCATATGCATTCAAAACTGGACAATGAATAAGGAAGACAGAAAAAGAATTGATGCATTTGAATTATGATGTTGGTGAAGAATATTAAACATACCAGGGACTGCCAGAAGAATGAACAAATCTGTCTTGGAAGAAGCAAGCCATAATGCTCCTAAGAAGTGAGGATGGCGAGACTTCATCTCATATACCTTGTACATGTTATCAGGATGGACCAGTCCCTGGAAAAGAATATCATGCATGGTAAAGCAGAGAGTCAGCAAAAAAGAGGAAGACCCTCAAAGATATAGATTGACACAGTGGCTGTAACAATGGGCTCAAACATATCAATGATTGTGAGGATGGCACAGGACCAGGCAGTATTTCATTCTGTTGTGCATGGTGCTGCTATGAATCCAAACCAACTAAACAGCATCTAACAACAACATGTGTGTGTGCATTTAAGAAATTAGAAAACATATATATCTGTGTCCTTTTAGTGTGCTTTTGTTTCAGAGTGTCTTTTGACATCAATGGAGAAAAAAAATCTATTGTTTGCTAACATTTCAGAAAGGAAAGGGAGAATGTTCTCCAGTATCTTTATAATTACTCAATTATTTTACATTTCTCATGGATAATTTGTACTAGCAGACTGTACACATTCACATTATTTTCCCACTAATAATTCCCCACTTTTTTTTTTCCATTCTTTAGCGAGTTTAACTAATTTATGGCAGTTTTTCCTCTGTAGTTCCTGCTTCAAGATATTCTTTACCATGTATTACTTCTCATCCATTTGTTTGTTCAGTCATCATTTAAATAGACGTTGAACATATATCATACATACTCTGTCCAGTTGCTCCATATAGAGATACTATATAGTTCATCATTGTCAAACCCTGCTTACTTCTTCGCTCAGGAGAAGGTAGGTTGAGTGAAACTCGTTGCTGGCCAAGTTGAAGAGACTGACAAAGAGATTATTGTAGGAAATCTCCAAATACCTCCAGGTGAAGGATAGAAGTTAAACAATTTTAACTGCCATGCTATACTTGGCCTCTCGCCACATATCTATAAATGTGCTCCTACCTATCTGCATCAAATGTTTATATCCAATAGACAGCTAGAAAAAAATGATAGTGGAATATTTTATTTGATAAATATGAATTTATCACAAATTGTATTTCAAGTACTCTATTCCATATGTATAGTTAATTTTAAGACTTTTTTTTTTTATTACTGTAATGGGAACCCTGGTGGTGTAGTGGTTAAGTGCTACGGCTGCTAACTCAGAGGTTGGCAGTTCAAATCTGCCGGGAGCTCCTTGGAAACTCTATGGTGCAGTTCTACTCTGTCCTATAGGGTCGCTATGAGTTGGAATCGACTTGACAGTGCTGGGTTTGGTTTTCGATTTTGGTTGTTACTGTAATATTTATTATTTAAAATAATGAATGGTATAATTGGACATTTCTCAAAAATGTCAAAGTACATTTGATTGCTCAGGTTATATTTTAATTAAATCTTTTTTTTTTATAGAGAGATACTATAGAATAGACATTAAACTACAGAAATAATTACACTGGTCTTAGAAGCTCTGGGTTTTACTCTGGGCTCTTCTCCAAACAAGTGGAGCGTAGGCCTCTTTTCATAAGAAATTAGATGGTTAAAAGAGTTCCAACATTCTATGCCTCTATTGTAATCATTATTGCCTTTTGTTTAATTGAATTTTTCATCATGGAAATGATACCACCCTTAAGGAGGTGATTCTATAATTCTTCATCTAAACCAAGACAATTTTGAATGAGAAAAGAGGTACTGCTAAAAATCACTCTAAAATAACAGGCATAAACCCTGATGTTCTTAAGCAACCCGGGAGGAGTTGCCACCCTATTCACTGAGTTTCTAAAGTTCATATGTCTTTTCTGATAATATGTAACCAGTTATCATCTCTAACAATATTTCTAATCCTATCTCCACATGCACATTTTAATTTATTTTTTCTTCTCTAAAACCCTTTTTCTATAATTTATCCTACTTAACCTGTACTTTCCTAAGCCATGTGATTTTTTGTCACCACAAATATTACTAATAAGTCACTATTAATCACAAATTTTTTTGTAATAATGACAATGTTCTCCATTGAGTTATCTCCATTGTTTTCTATCTATTTTTATTTTACATCTCCTTATCTCTCACTTTTACTGATTACTGCTGTACCTTTTCATAGAAACTCCTTATACCTCTGCCCCACCCCACATGGTTACCATCATCTGAATTAACTATCATTCTTTTCTATGCAGAATTTCATGAGAAACACTGTTACCAATCTCTTTCCAGCATTCTATCACCTTCCAGCTCACACTACCTACCTTAAAAAAAAAAAAACAAAAAAAACCTTACCCATCCCTAATTTAAATAATAGTAGTAGTAATAATAATGTAGTAGATGAGCCATTGCTTCCTCTCTGATGTTACTTGGCACTGACAAGCAAAGTTATTGTAACCACTATGCTAGTATAAATCTATGGTATTTCAATTAAGCTGAGCTCTAGTCTCATTTTGCTAACCATCAAGTAATTTAGAGGAGCCCTGGTGGCATAGTGGTTAAGAGCTTGGCTGCTAATCAAAAGGTTGGCAGTTCAAATCCACCAGCCACTCACTGGAAACCCTATGAAGCAGTTATTCTCTGTCCTGTAGGGTTACTATGAGTCAGAATTGACTCAACAGCAATGAGTTTTCACGTTTAGAACAGTAACTGCTATCTATTTTACTTTTATTTTTTTAAGTTTTCTTCCCTGCCAACATTCTTCTACTGGCCTAAAACCCAAAATGATTTTGTGGTTTATTTTAAGAAAATCCAACACCCATATTCTCTTTCTTCTACCTCATCAAATCTTTATCATTTATTGACAGCCATTCACTCTTCTTACACCAGTCTCTGTATTCTATGTAGGTCAAAATTATATGTGTGTGTGTGTATAGATAGATTTTGTTGTTACTTGTTGTTTTTTACTATAATAAGTTCGATGGTTTGAACCTACACAGGGTGCCTCCAAAGACAGGCTAGACGATCTTCTTCCAAAAGTTCACAGCCTTGAAAACCCTATGGAGAAGTTCCACTCTGCACACATGGGTTGCCATGTGAATTGGCTAAACATCAACTAACAACAACAACAATAAAGAACAAAAAGCGTTTGTTTTTCTAGCTCATACCAAGAATATTTCATATTCAAAGATTTGGATTCCTAGTGTTTTTCAAATTTGGTGGTAGTTTTTATGTTGCAGAGCTAAATCTCAAAGCTAAGATGTTTCAAAGTACGGCACTGACCCATGGATATTTTTCTTTTGAAGCATAAACTTTTTGAGAGAAATGAATGTTAAGGATGGGTATGAGAAGGGTAGCATTTCACAGAGGGTGAAAGTGATCTGTTTAGAAACTAAGAGTGTGAGACATGATTGCAAAAGTCTCCAGGACACTCTACGGTAAGCAATGCCTGAGGTGTAACAGATGACGTTGTACATGATTGTCTAGGAGATGGAAAAATAAGAGTTGCAACTTTAGCAGACCTAGTCCAATAAATCATATGAAATTGAATAATGAGCATCTCTTGAGGTCAATATTATACAGGACCCTGATTTTTGAACTACTCTATTTAGGGGAAAGCTCTAAACTATGATTTATATGAGATATCCCATCAGCTTTATAAGGTCGAGGTAAATTGGATTTATTTAATATACAACAAGTAAAGAAATAGGATTTAGAAGTTTTTAAAAAAAGGTGTTGTTTAACCTTATTAACATAATTAGTAAAGAAATAATCTCAAAGAACTAAGACACTTTAGTTCTACCCGTGATAACTCTATCAAAACAGATCAGAATGCTTTTAACTGACTGTCATTTCTCCTTATAATCCTTTCACTACCTTCTTAGAGATTAAACCCAAAACTGTACTTCTAAGGATCAGATTTTTTTTATTATTTTTGTTTGCTTCCATTTCCTATCATTCTCCCAGGGTATCACTGCATGTATATTTTTGTGTCCTTTTTCTCAGGTCTATCACAGTTTTTGGCATTTAAAAAATATTCTTAAGAGCTCAAAATATTCTATTAAGTATTTGAGTTTTTTTTTTTTTTTTTCCTCTTACTGTTTAATTCTTGTTTAGGAGAAAATTAAAACATTTTAAATTGCTTACACTACCATTATGATATGAGCCTAAGAACATTTAATGTTGTTCACTAATTTAGAAAGTATTCATAATAAAATATAATGCATGCCAAGCAAATAAGTCTTCTGTGCATTCAGTCCCAATGACCCATGTCCCAGCTGTTTTACATGGTCTTAAGGTCATTATTATCATTGGCAACTAAAGACAACAATATGGTCTTTTATTAAATAAGAGCATTGACATCCTGATAGCTTAAAACACCTTGTCCAAAGGACAACCCCCATACTCTTCAAATGAAATTGTAACAGTGAAAGTTGGGTGTATGTATATAGGGAGTCTTGATATTGCTCTGACTTTTCTCAGGCCCGACCTCAGATTCACCATGTTTATTTTGTTATGAAATAAGATTGTGGGTCTGAAGTAATGTTCTGTGGGATTAATCATACCTTAGATAGTGTGATGACAAAATAAATTAACAAAACAGGCTTTGATTTTAGATTTATGATTGTTTTACCATAAAGCGAAAAACAAAGTTTTACCATAAAGCTAAAACGTTTTATATCCTTAATAAAACTGGTTGACCATCTATTAAAAAATTTAAACTATTGACAATCTTTTTTTTTTGTTTGTTTCCTGACAGTCCAGCACATGAAACTAACTTCAACAACTAAATAGGGTAAAATTTATATAATCTTTGTAACGAGGGAAAAAAGAAGAAAGGCTACTCAAAGGAAACCAAAATTTGGCCATAATTTAAATTTCTAACTTTAAGTATTTCTATTCCGGTGAACGATGTTATTCCATCTGTGACTGCTTTCTCATGGTTTGTCTTTAAAGATTTAACGTGGCATGGATGAAGTGCCATCCAAACTTAGAATAGTTCCAGTTATTCTCAAGGCACATAAGCATTTATTTTCTTTTGAAACATTTCCCCTTGATCTTGTTAGCACACTCTAGATAAAACATTTTTATTGTTGACAGGAAAATAAACAAACTTGTGGATAAAGCCATTTGCTGACTATTTTCCTTATGACGCTCTCATTCTTGATAGAAAATAAAACTTAGAGAAAGAAGACACAGTTACTAATTTTATTCTAATTGACACATACATTTGGATAGTTAATTTTATATGCCAACTTAGCTAGGCTGTGGTTCCCCCTTTGTTTAGTCAAATGCTAGTCTAGATATTTGCTATGAAATATTCATTTGGTATTAGCATTTAATCTGTCAGCCTGAAGTAAGACAGATTACGTTTCATAATATGGGTAGGGTTCATCCAATCACTTGAAAGCTTTCCCAAGAGAGGATTTGGCCTCCATATAATAAATAAACATTCTGCCAGAATTCCTCTTTCTTCTCCATTCTCTGACCTACAGACTTGGGCAACAAGACTTCAAAATTTCCAGCCTATCACCCAACCTGTGGATTTGGACTTGCCAGCCTCCATAATCCTGTGATCCAATTTATCAAAATAAATATTTACATCTATATCTACATCTATATCTGTATCTGTCTTACTAGTTCTATTTCTCTAGAGAACCTTGGGTAAGACATGTATCATGCTCTATCTTTCACTATCATTGTATTAGCTCCTTTTTCTCTAGACACAAACAATAACTCTTAAAGATGAAGTCTGGAGGCCAGTATTAGCCTGTCAAAACCAAATGAAGACATCACAGGAAAACAAAATGTTAGAGCAGTATCTATTACGAAGATAGACTTAAAAATTCTCAAAAAAATCTAGCAAACTGAATCTAGCAACAAATAAAAATGTTTGTAAACCATAACAAAGTGATATATATCCCGGAATGCAAGATTGGTGCAAAATATAAATATCAATGTGATATTGATATTTATTTCAGTGGATCCAGATAAATTATTTGAAAAAAAATTAGTCTTTATGAAAAATCATTCAAAAAGATGACAGAAGGAAATCTACTTAATCTAAGAAAGGGCACCTGTGTAAAACCCGCATATAATATCATACTTAATGGTTAAAGATTGAAAAATATTCTTTAAGCTCAGAAATAAGAGAAGGATCCTCATTTTCACTATATCAGTAGTATACTGGAAGTTCTGGCTAGGTCAGTGTAGGGAAATAAATAAATACCACCTATATTTGCATTTTTTTTTATATTTGCAGATAAAATGGTCTTATGTATGGGAAATCACTAGTTCAACAATAAAACCATTACAGATAATAAAGAAGTTCAACAAGCTTACAAGACACAAGATCAACATAGAAATAGTCACTGTCTAGTACTAACAATGAATAATCTGAAAATGAAATTGTGAACAATTTTAGTTATAATAGCATCAAAAATACTCAGGGCTAAAGTTCACAAAATAAGTGCAAAATTGCATGCTGAAAACTACAAAGCATCACTGATAATGTATATAACAAACCAAAACCAAACCCAGTGCCATAGAGTCGATTCTGACTCATGGCAACCCTACAGGACACAGTAGAACTGCCCCATAAAGTTTCCAAGGAGTGCCTGGCAGATTTGAACTGCCGACCCTTATGGTTAGCAGCCATAGCACTTAACCACTATGCCACCAGTGTTTCCGATAAAGTGTACATATAATTGAAAATACTCATATAGTATATGTAAAACATATATGTGCATATATATGGAAATATAAAGCCTATACATACATACACAGACACACTCATGCACGCATGTATATAAAACACAACATATAACGTAATTACCACACGTCTGTCACAGTGTGGTGGCTTGTGCGTTGCTGAGATGCTGGAAGCTATGTAACAAGTATTTCAAATATGATCAAGGTGACCTATGGAAAACAGGTTTCAGTGGAGCTTCCAGACTAAGACAAACAAGGAAGAAGGACCTGGAGATCTACTTCTAAAAAAAAAAGACCAGTGGAAACCATAATATGAATAGCAGCATAATATTGTTTGACATAGTGCCAGAAAATTATCCCGTCAGTTTGAAAGTTATGCAAAATATGATTGGGATGAATTGCCTCCCCATGGTAGAGTCGACCTTAATAACGTGGATGGAGTAAAGCTTTTGAGACCTTCATTAGGTAATGTGGCACAAATCAAAATGAGAAGAAGCAGCTGCAAACATCCACTAATAATTACAATGTATGAATCAAGAAAAATTGGAAGTTGTCAAAAATGAAATGGAACACTTGAAGATCTATATCCTAGGCATTTAAAAAAAAAATCAAACATGTTGCCATCAAGTTACTTCCAACTCATAGCCACCTTACAGGTTGGAGTAGAACTGCACCACAGGTTTCCAAGGAGGACCTGGTGGATTTGAACTGCCAACCTTTTGGTTAACAGCTGTAACTCTTAACCACTACTCTACCAGGGTTTCCTAGGGTTTCCTCCTAGGCCTTAGTGAGCTGAAATGGACTGGCATTGGCCATATTGAATAAGACAATGATATGGTCCACTAAAGGGGTGAATAAACCAGTAGTAAGCAATGTATGCATGGCCTTATGTTATGCAAGGTACACATGGGCTTACTTGTGTTTACTAACTAATCTGTAGTGAACAAGTTCACATGGGTTTCACTACATTTTTGATGTAGTGAAAAACAGGTGAAATTGTGCACTACAGATTAGTAAGTAAGCACAAGTAAGCCTGTGTGTATCTTGCCTAATATAAGCCCATGTACCTTGCTTATTCAGTAGTCCCTGCCTGCTCTACTATGCTGGGAGTGACAGATTGAAATGGAATGGTGTCACATTCATTGTCATAAAGAACATTTCAAGATCCATCTTGTAAATACAAAGTTGTCAGTGATAGGATAATATCCATACGCCTCCAAGGAAGACCAGTTAATAATATTATTCAAATTTACACATCGAACATTAATGGCTAAGATGAAGAAATTAAAGATTTTTACCAACTTCTGCAGTCTGAAATTGATCAAACACACAATCAAGATGCATTGATAACTACAGGTGGTTGGAATGTGAAAGCTGGAAACAAAAAAGAAGGATCAGATGTTGAAAATATGGCCTCAGTGACAGAAATTGTGATGGAGATTATGGTATAGAATTTTGCAAGGCCAAAGAATTATTCACTGGAAACACCTCTTTTCAACATGTAAATAGCAACTATTTGTATATAGGTGGACCTCACCAGATGGAATAAACAGAAATCCAATCTGTGGAAAGGAATGATAGAGAAGTTGATTATCATTAGTCAGAATAAAACCAGATACATACTGCGAAACAGACCACCAATTGCTCATATGCAAGTACAAGATGAAGTTGAAAAAAAATGAAACCAAGTCCACAAGAGCCAAAGTAGGACCTTGAGTATATTTCATCTTACTTTAGAAACCAACTCAAGAATAGATTTGATCCACTGAACACTAATACCTGAAGACAAGATGAACTGTTATTAAAAAGACGAAAAAGAAATAAAAAACTACAATGGTATCAGAAGAGTCTCTGAAACTTGCTCTTGAACATCTAGCACTTGAATGCTAAAGTGAAAGGAAGAAATGATGAAGTAAAAAGCTGAACAGAAAAGTTCAAAGGGCAGGTTGAGATGACAAAGTACAGTATTAAAATGAAATATGCAAAGACCTGAATTTAGAAAATGAAAAGGGAAGAAAATGATCAGCTTTCCTCAAGCAGAAAGAACTGAAGAGAAAATTCAAGCTCTAGTTGCAATATCAAAAAATTATATGGGGAAAAAAATTGAATGACACAGGAAGCATCAAAAGAATATGGAAAGAATATGCAGAGTCACTGTACCAAAAAGAGTTGGTGGGTATTCAAACATTTCAGGAGGTAGCATATGATCGAGAACTGATGATACTGAAGGAAGCATGCCCAAGCTGCACTAAAGGCATTGGCAAAAAAAACAAGTCCACAGGGATTGATGAAATACAAATAGAGATTTTCAACAAAGGGATGTAACAGTGGAAGTGTTCACTCATCTGCAAAGATATTTGGAAGACAGCTATCTGGCCAACAGAATGGAACAGATTCATATTTGTGCCCATTCTAAAAAAGGAAATCCAACAGAATGCAGAAATTATCAAAAAGTATCAGGGTTTCCATTAATATCACAGGCAAGTAAAATTATGCTGAAGAAAACTTGAAAACGGTTGCAGCAGTATATCAATAGGGAACTGTCAGAAATTCCAGCCAGATTCAGAAGTGGACTTGTGATGGGGAATATTATTGCTGATGTCAGGTGGATGTCATCTAAAAGAAGAGAGTAGCAGAAAGACATTTACCTGTATTTTATTGACTATGCAAAGGTATGTGACTGTGTGGATCATAACAAATTATGGGTAACTTTGTGAAGAATGAGAATTTCAGAACATTTAACTGTGCCCTGGCAGAACATACACCGAGGTAGTTTTTCAAAGAGAAAAGGGGATACATTCTTTAAAATCAGGAAAAGTGTGCATCAAGGTCGTATACTTTCACCATATGTATTCAATCTGTATGCTGAGCAAACAATTCAAGAAGCTGGACTACATGAAGAACGTGGGATCAGGATTGGAGGAAGGCTTATTAACAACCTGCATTATGCAGATGACATAACCTTACTTGCTGAAAGTGAAGAGGACTTGAAGCACTTACTGATGAAGATCAAAGACTACAGCCATCATCAGTATGGATAACACCTCAACATAAAACAAAAACCCTCATGACTGGTCCAATAAGTTGCGTAATGATAAATAGAGAAAATATTGATGTCATCAAGGATTTCATTTTAGTTGGATCCACAATCAACACCCATGGAAGCACCAGTCAAGAAATCAAATGATGTATTACTCTGGGCAAATCAGTTGCAAAAGACCTCTATAGAGACTTCTTTAAATTTAAAAGTAAATTTGTCACTTTGCGTTCTCAGATATACCTGACCCCACCCTTGGTATTTTAAATCGTCTCATATGCATGCAAAAGCTGGACAATAAATAAGGAAGACGAAAAAAGAATTAACACCTTTGAATTACTGTGTTGGTAAAGAATACAGAATATATCAAGGGCTGCCAGTTGTTATTACATGCCATTGAGATGGTTCCTGCTCATAGAGAACTTATGTACAAAAGAAAGAAAAACTGCCTAGTCCCTCACCATCCTCACAATTGTTGATAGGCTTGAGGCCATTGTTGCAGCCTCTGTGTCATTCCATCTCATTAAGGATTTTCCTCTTTGTCTCTGATCCTCTGCTTTACCAAGCATGATGTCATTCTCCAGGGACTGATCTCTTCTGTAACATATTCAAAGTATGTGAGACATAGTCTTGCCATCCTTACATCTAAGGCACATTCTGGATGTACTTCCTCCAAAACAGATTTGTTCATTCTTTTGGAAGTCCATAGTGTATTCAACATTCTTTGCCAACACCACAATTCAAAGGTATCAATTCTTCTTTGGTCTTCCTTATTCATTGTTCAGCTTTCACATGCATATGAGGCGACTGAGAACACAATGGCTTGGATCAGGTGCACCTTAGTCTTCATGGTGACATCTTTGCTTTCTAACACTTTAAAGAAGTCTTTTGCAGTAGATTTTCCCACTGGAATATGTTGCCTGATTTCTTGACTGCTACTTTCATGGGTGATTATTGTGTATCCAAGTAAAATAAAATCCTTAACAACATCAATATTATCTTCATTTATCATGATGTTGCTTATTGTTCCAGTTGTGAGGATTTTTGTTTTAAGTTGAGGTGTAATCCATACTGAAGGCTGGCCTCTTTGATCTTCATCAGTAAGTGCTTCAAGTCCTCTTTACTTTCAGGAAACAAGGTATTGTCATCTGCATAAAGCAGGTTGTTAATGAGACTTCCTTCAATCCTGATGCCCCGTTCTGTTCTCCTTCATATAGTCCAGCTTCTCAGATTATATGCTCAGGATACAGATTGAATAAGTGTGGTGAAAGGATACAACCCTGATGCACACCTTTCTTGACTTTAAACCCCTCAGCATCCCCTTCTTTGTTTCAAAGACTTCCTCTTGTACAGATTCCTCATGAGTAAAATTAACTGTTCTGGGATTCCCATTCTTGCCAACATTATCCATAATTTGTTATGATCCACACAGGCGAATGCCTTTGCATAGTCAATAAAACACAGGTAAATATCCTTCTGGTATTCTCTGCTTTCAGCCAGCATCCATCTAACATCAGCAATGATATCCCTGGTTCTGCATCCTCTTCTGAATTCTGCCTGAATTTCTGGCAGTTCCCTATCGATATACTGCTGCAGCAGCTTTTGAATGATCTTCAGCAAAATTTTGCTTGTATATATTAATGGTACTGTTAGATAATTTCTGCTTTCGGTTGGGTCACCTTTCTTGAAAATAGGCACAAATATTGGTCTCTTCCAGTTGGTTGACCAGGTAGCAGTCTTCCAAATTTCCTGGCATGGACGATCGAGCACTTCCAGTGCTGTATCTGTTTGTTGAAATATCTCAATCTATATTCCGTCAATTCCTGGAGCCCGTTTTTCACCAATGCCTTCAGTGAAGCTTGGACTTCTTCCTTCAGTATCATGGGTTTCTGATCACATGCTACCTCTTGGAATGGTTGAATGTTGACTAATTCTTTTTGGTATAGTCACTCCGTGTATTCCTTCCATCTTCTTTTGATGCTTCCTGCATTGTTTAATATTTTCCAAATAGAATCCTTCACTATTGCAACTCAAGGCTTGAATTTTTTCTTCAGTTCTTTCAGCTTGAGAAACACCGAGCTTATTCTTCCCTTTTGATTTTCTATCTCCAGCTCTTTGCACATAACATTATAATACTTTACTTTGTCTTCTTGAGCTGCCCTTTGAGATCTTCTGTTCAGTTTTGAACAGAACCACATGTATATCTGCTGTTTATGTTGGTGAAAAAAGGTATTTACAATGAAGAAGTCATTGGTCTTGCAAAATCCTATCACGTGATCTCCAGCATCATTTCTGTCACCAAGGCCATATTTTCCAACTACCTATTCTTCCTTTTTGTTTCCAACTTCCACATTCTAATCACCAGTAGTTATCAATGAATCCTGATTGCATGTTCAATCAATTTCAGACTGCAGAAGTTGGTAAAAACCTTCAATTTCTTCATCTTTGATTCTAGTGGTTGGTGAGTTAATTTGAATAATAGTCGTATCAACTGGTCTTCCTTGTAGGTGCATGGATATTATCCTATCACTGACAGCATTGCACTTCAGGATAGATCTTGAAATGTTCTTTTTGACTATGGACACAATGCCATTCCTCTTCAAGTTGTCATTACCAGCATGGTAGTCCCTATGAATGTCTGGTTCAAAATGTCCAATACCAGTCCATTTCAGCTCACTAATGCCTAGGATATTGACTTTTATGTGGTCCATTTCATTTTTTGATGATTTCCAATTTTCCTTGATTCATACTTTGTATATTCCACTTTACGATTATTAATGGTTGTTTGCAACTCTTTCTTCTCATTTGATTCGTGCCACATCAGCAAATGGAGGTCCTGGAAGCTTGACTCCAACCATGTCATTAAGGTTGACTCTACTTTGAGAAAACGTCTCTTCCCCAGTCGTCTTTTGAGTGCCTTAAAACCTGAGGGGCTCATCTTCTGGCACTATATCAATGTTCTGCTGCTATTCATAGGGTTTTCACTGGCTAACTATTTTCAGATAGAGACCACCAAGTTCTTTTTCCTATTCTTTCTTTGTCTGGAAGCTCAGTTGAAACCTATTCCCCATGGGTGACCCTGCTGGTATTTGAAAACAGTTGGCATGGTTCCCAGCATCACAGCAACAAACTGACAGACCCATCGGGGGGAACTGCCAGAAGAACCAACAAATCTGTCGTGGAATCAGTACTTGCAGAATGCTTCTTAGTAGCAAGGATGGAGAGACACCATCACATATGCTTTGGACTTGTATCAGGAGAGACCTGCACCTGGAGAAGGACATCATGCTTGGTAAAGTAGATGGTCAACAAAAAAGAGGAAGACCGTTAATCAGATGGATTTGTATGGTGGCTTCCATAATGGGCTCAAGCTTAGCAATGATTGTGAGAATGGTGTAGGACTTGGCAGTGTTTCCTTCTGTTGTACCTAGGGCTGCTATGAGTGGGAATCAGCTGGAGGACATCTAACAATAACAAGATATAACATATACATACAAAATATATAGATGTATAAACTTTTGGTTAGCAGCAGAGCATGTTAACAATTTGCAAGTATATATGTAGATGTCCCTTTTTGGAGCTCTGGTGGCACAGTGGTTAAGTGATGTGGCTACTAACCAAAAGATGGGCAGTTCAAATCCACGAGCTACTCTTTGGAAACCCTATGGGACAGTTTTACTCTGTCCTCTAAGATCACTGTGAGTCTGAATCAACTTGATGGCAATGGGATTTTTGTGATGCAGATGGTTAATGTGCTGGGCTGCTAACAAAAAGGACTGGAGTTGCGAATAATGCATAATTGCCACAAAAGAAAAACCTGGTGATCTACCTTCAAAAAATCAGCCACATAAAACCCTATGGATCACAGTTCCATTTTGAGACAATGGGGTTACTATGAGTCAGAGTAGATTCCGTGGTAGCTATTTTGGATATATGCATATGACAGAACATATTTACAGAACACTATTGCCACACCATTAATGATATTCTTAATAGAGTTTCACCCCAAATCTTAATTAATTGTAAAATCAATGACTACTTTGCAGTGTATTCAATAGCAAACACTATGCTGCAATGGACACCTATGCTCCTCAAATAAACACCATGACATGTATAAATATCAGAAATATATTGAAAAGAAACAGATACAAAAATGCATACTATCTTTTGAAATTCATACAAAGGTAAAAATGAGCAACACTAATTTCTGGACTAGAAGTCAGTATTGTGAATCATCACTTGTACTGAATGGTGTGACTGGACGGCAGCACAATTTCAGCATCTGAGATGCTAGTAATGTCATATTTCTTGACCTTGGTTTCTGAAAAGTTACCTAATGGAAAAATCCATGTGTGTGTGTATATATATATGTATATATACTTATGGCTTATATGCATTCTAGTTGCAATATTGTAGTCCTAATAAAAGTTCATTAAGTAAATTAATCACTGGTAAGTCCCATCCTCAAAGATAACTGCTTTTAAACATTTTTCAGCATATGATTAAAACATATTTTTCATTTCAAATATGTTTTTCAAAAACAGGATCATACTATTCATGATATATCATGGAAACTGATGTTGTCACTAAGCAAAATATTGTGAAACATTCTTCAGACTATTAAATATTATCTCCGTCACGTTAATATTTACATAGCATTTTATTTTAAGAGTATGCCATAATTTTGTCTTTTGTTTAAAAAAAATATATATCAGTAGGATGGGAATCCTTTCAGCCGTATCTTTGCATTTGTTCCTGATGCTTTTTTCAGTTATTATTTTTAAGGGTAAATTCCTATAAGTGGAATTGCTGAGTGTACGTATCAGAATCAGCAAATTCTTTAACAGCTGGTACCAATTTTCCTATGACCAGCAGTGCATGAAAATGGACATTTCTCCATAACAGAGTGAACATTGCATGTTACCTTTATAACAGCTTTGCTAATATGAGATGTAAATATAGCATAACAATTCTATTGAATTATCACCTTGTTGTGGGAAATCAATTTTACTTTTGTTCATGGTAATTTTCACAAACAGAAGTTTTTAATATTTATGTAGTCACACCTATAATTGATCTTTTTTAAGGTTTGTGCCATTTGTGTCCTATCTAGAAAGAGCTCTCTACTTAATAATACATAGCCACTGATAGAATTATCCTTTGCTGGCAATTTGTCATAGTCTAGCTTACATTCTGTTAAATAAATTTCAAAATTATTTAATGTTGTCTGCCCCAAAACAAGATATGCCATTATTTTTATTGCAATTGCTTTAAATATTTAAGATAGTTTAGAAGAGGTTTTTTTAAATTTTTTATCTTTCCATTAGCAACATGAAAAATAACTCCATTTATTCAAGCCTTCCTTTATTCAGTAAAGTTTTATAGTTTTAGTATGAAACTTTTTATATAATTTTAGTGATAAATGTATGAAAACTGGCCATGTTTATTTTAGATGTTTTATATATTTGTCTAAGCTATAAGTCAAATATCAATTTTGTCATTTCTTAAGTAACAGTAGTTATGGTATGTGAAAAAATATATATATATATATAAAGCTTATTGTTAAATCATCTTGGAATTTTCTAGTTAAAAAAATTAAATTTTGTACTGTGTATGTTTTATCATTTCCTGAAAATGTATGTCGTAGAAGGCTGAAATAAGAACTTGTTAGGCCAGGTGCCACCAGTGGTTAAGCACTTGGCTGCTAACCAAAAGGTCAGTGAGTTGAACCCACCAGCTGCTCCACAGGAGAAAAGACCTGGCAATCAGCTCCTGTAAAGATTACAGCCTAGAAAACCCTATGGGGAAGTTCTATTCTGTCCTATAGGGTTGCTAAGTTGAAATTAACTTGAAAGCAACAGTTTTGGTTTGGGGTTGAGTGTGCACTTTGATGAAAAATGATATATTCACTTTTATTTAATCACGTCTTCTATTATGATTCCTGTCTTTGGGTTGTACTGAAAAAGATTTCCTCACCATAAGTTTACATGTATATTTACAAATATATATTTCTTACTTATGCATTATACCATTTTTACATGAACCTTTTAAAATACACATGAAATACATGTGCTTCTTATTGCTTAAAATAATTGAGGTAGACTTTGAGGGTCCTTGTTTAATTTTTAAACTTAGTTATTGAAATATTCTTTCTTTGCTCATTTGCTCTGCTTCTTTATCACATGCTTGTGTGTGCATGAGGGTACGTGCATGTGGTTGTGCGTCTGCGGATTCTTCTGAATTTTTCATTACTTTCCATTCGTCTTTCTGCCTAAACTTGTGCCGGTATCACACCATTAATTACTGTAGATTTTCATAATGCTTTAACATTTAGAACGATTTACTTTCACTTATTATTTTTCTTTTTAAAAATTGAAATTTCTTTAGGTTTGGTAGTGGTAAAGTGTTGGTAGACCTTGAAGGATGGAATCCTCAGCAGCAGTGTGATGATAGCTAGCCTAAATCATGTGGTTACTTAAGACAACAGTGGCAGCCGTACTTGGGCAACCAGTCAAGTGAGGAGTCATTGGAACGTACTGACATTAGCCTGTAATCCAAAAGACACATGAAAAACCTGAAACTGATGTTTTTCAGATGTGTCTAGAAATTCACTACCACTTTGCAGCAGAGGGAAGGATTTATTTTGCCATAAACCAAGGATTAGATTACTATACTGTCAAGTCATTTTCAAGTATTGATAAAAGGTAATACTTAAATATATTATTTCTGAGGCAGGATTTATTCAATTATTTAGAAATACTAGGATATAATTAAATAATAATTCTAATAAGAATAAATGGTGCTATAACTAAAATGAGGCTAAACTAAGAAATATTATTAAGAAAAACATCATTTTAAAATAAATCTTAAACCTGCCCTAAAAAAAAAAAAGGGCTTAATAAATAACCAAACATTATATATGTGTGTTTTGTACACTATATACATAGTGCATAAAAGAAAGGTCATATTAGAAATAAGAATGGAGAAGGAAAAACACATTCATATTGAAATATTTGGAGGTTCCATGTCAAGTTATAAGAAAGGAAATAAAATATTATTCATAAATATAAGAAAGAAGAGAAAATAAAGATTGCAAATGGCATGAGGCATAACTAGAATATCCAAAAGAATCAAAACATTAAACTTGCTAAGAAAATTTCATAAGTTGAATAGATAAAAAATAAAAATACAAAACCAGTAACTTTTACCTATATAAATAACGTTCAATTAAAGAAGTGGCAATGAATGTGATTCCTTATAAAAAAAATCTATGAAATGTCCTAAAATTAATATTACTAGTGTTTATGTTTGAATATGTGCATATATATATTTTTGTGTGTGTGCCTATATATATATACAAAGAAAATTAGAATTAAATAGAGAAATATATGATACATCTAGGAGAGAAATTACAACAAAAGTATAAATCTTATCAACTTGAATATAAAGTTAATGCAATTCCAGAAATAATTCAAGCTTTTTTTTTTCTGGTATTAAAATATTTTAACATTAATGTGGGAAAATAAATACCCAGGAATAGTCAAGAATATTTTTGGAAAGATTAATGGTGAGTGGTGTTATCTCTTTTCTTTACCTTTGGCAGAAATGGTGTGCTAGCCACTTTTTATGCCTCTGGATCTCGGAGATAAGGAGTTATTTTGGCTCTGACGTTCTTAGCACTAGGATGAGTCCCTTTCGAAATGCATGAAGCTCAGCTGACTGGAGTTGGAGCACCATTGTTGTATATAGGTTGAGCATTCTATTAAATGATGTTTCCTGGATGTGTTAATTTTGTAAACTTTTGTCTTTTTTTTTTCTTTATTTCTCTGAAATAAGACTTGCAAACATAATTATGACTTCCCTGTATAATTGTTTGGGAGCCCTGATGGGTTTGTTTGGGTTTTTCATTGTCATATTTGAAAAGCCAGCAGTTCTCCTTGTAACCTAATGAAAAGACACTTGCAATAAATTGTGTATCTAGCTCTCATGTATTGCCACTGGTATTGGTATACTGTCATACCATAGATCGGTGGTGCCAGAGTGCTACTTGTTTCATTGGTGGCTTGTTTTGCCAGGTCATATTCCTCAAAATCCACATTACCGACCAAACATTTAAACACACTCGGTTAGTACTTATTAATCTCAGTTGTTATCTGGTTTAGTGAGCAATGCTATAGAGATCTCTGACAGTCTAACTATTCATGACTAACTCTCCAACTTTCATCTGTGAAGTTCTTAATTGACTCCCGGGTTTCATTATTTTATGAGATAACCAAAATATTTTCCATCTCTTTTCTGTGATTTTTTTTTTATGCTTCCTCATATTTCAGTTAAAATTTCTCTTGATCTGGCTGAAAAAAAAAAATTAGGCTATTGACTTATTCCTTTATTAAAAAATCAGAAGCCAATCTTAAGAACCAGATTGACACGCTAACTTGATGATTCAGATATAATGTATACTAGTCAATCTGAATGCCACTTTGTTTTGCACAACTTCACAAAAGCATCATAGCTGAGCCTCTGCTACACCATACTGGACTTCCATTAGATTCCACAGGTACCCACACGAATCTAATGCACGCATATGCCTTTCTCTGATAGCTGTGTGTAGATTAGTGCAGTTTTATCTGTAAAACATTTGCGTTTCATGGTGCCATTATAACAAAGCAATCAAAACGATTCAAACACTTCAGGTGAATGGTAAAGTTGGGGAAGATACGATATATCATGTTACCAAACAAGGAAATATAAAAGAATGCAAGGTACATACAACAATAAAACATGCTGTGAGTGAGTTTTACTTTCTTCTCACTCTTTTTTCCCGGTCACCTTGCCTTTTATATCAAACCACTTCCTTCCTAAGTGCTTTCTGGAAGCACTGATACTAGGAAAAAAAATCACTATAATGTCCTATAAAGTTGGGCCTCATTTTAAGTGGCCTTATAAATTGTTGGCTTCATGTTCTTATTTGAGCGGTTTTGAGAAAGCCTTCTTTTAAGTAAATTTGTAATTCTAAGAGCTTTATCATTTGAAATTTTACAGCTAATGGATCATGACTTTCATATAATTACTAAAAATAAAAATCATCAAATGAAGGTCAAAAGAAAATCAATGTGTACATGGAGATCATGCAAATAATTCAATTAGAAATTTCCCCTAAAACACGATTTAGGATTGTCAGTTTACATTTAAGGCCTTAGTGGAACATATTTTTTTATTAGCTACTTTCTTACTTGGAAGTCATTATTCATATAGCTGGAAATAAAATTCCATATAGCCACCTCTGATATGATGATTCCCAAACATTGTGCAACCTCTGGGACCTTTAGAACCTCATTTCCATAAAACTTCAAATTAATTTATACGTTATCAAACATATCTGACTAGTACTTCAATTTTTTATGCAACCATTTGTAAGAAAAAGGGCAAAACATAATGTCTCAGCATGAAAGAATCAGGAGACATAATATAATGCAACTTGGAAGTGCAACAGTGGAACTCAATGCAAGCCAATCTCAGCTCATCAGCATTGCCACAAATGCAATGTTTCACTCCAATTTTATAAGCCATCTAGAGCCAGATGCCATAAAATTGCTGTGAGGGATTACCTACTAGGGACCAATGTAGACTACGCCAGGAGCAACACAGAGACCTTTTGATACTATAATCCATGTTATAGGAATTCTGGGTAGCAGGATTTGGAGACATAGGAAGTGCTCATTATATTATGTCCTAAGGAAGTGTTTGCCCCAAATCCTAATACTCGTTTCATCACACCAACCCCTAGAAATCTAATTCAGCGCTGCCACCACACATGTTTGCAATAATAGCAGCTTTGCTGGCCAACTTTCTGAGCACCAACAGCATAAAAATTGATGTTTGCAAAGTAGGTAACCACCATCCAAGTATGCAGGTACTTGATTCTCAGTATTTTGTCTCACTTGTAAATAGGATCAATGGTGGCCAAGAATCCTACTTTTCAAGTTCTCTCACCCTGCTTTGGAAACATTTAATTCATTCTAACAGTCAGTGTGGAGTGCGAAAAGAAAAACAATGTTATAGCGACTTTTTAAATGAAGGCATGATACACCCTGCCACTTCCTTTTAGCAGCTACTTTGCATAATTCATTGTCTTTTAGTCTCATTTCCTTGAGTTGAAGCAGAGATACCTTGTTGATAGGTGTTTGCCATTTACATGGGATCAAATACTAAACTATTGATGCAAACAGATATTTCTGTGGAAAAAGATTCGGAAGCAGTTAATCAGAGATATCGAAAGATTATTTTGCATATTTTTCAAGTACTAGGGATTGTAACATTAAACCAAATATCACGCACAGGTCCATGCTCTTAATTTTATACCAAATGTCTCCTGAACTTCACGTGGTGAACACACTATGATTATTATGCTCAGGTTACTCTTCTGCATTGAACAAAAAAAAACCTTCCCTTTATTTTGTATTTGTGTAATTTATATTTGCTTCTAAATTTTTTTTTTTCCTATTTGGCTACAGTTTAGTGGTGATTTGAAGTAGAAAGGCACTGTATACATTTAAAAGTTACTTTAACTCTGATCAAATTGTTTTAACTATAATAGAATGAATAACCTTTTAAATAATGTTCATTCCCTTTGATTCCTCCTGTCCTGAACAATCCACTGTAACAATGCAAGCTGACTTCAAAATCTACTTCTGAACTCATTTTTTTTTTTAAAAAGAGTAATGGGCCCTAAACAATAGAATTGTGAGAAATTAGAGGTTTTACTAAAAGAGTTATTTAGATGAGAAAATTATAGTTCATATTAGTACATCTGCACCTTGACAATCAAATGCATGAGTACATTATAATTTCCATGAATTATGCAAAATGCTAATTAAAAAGTCAAAGTTACTGATCATCTCTCAGGGTCATAACTGGAATTGAATTTAAGTAAGGACAAACAATTCCATTAAATGCATTTTCATCATGTATTTTTAAAACTGTTTAGAATTGCATACCAAAAAAAGACTTTGTTTTTATGTAGATGTTAATTGATTTTGCTGTGTTCAACCTATCAGTAATTATTGATTATCCCCTTATAAGTTATGGCTATATACTGTAGCTAAGAATTTCAGAAAATAGTACATTATAAATATATATGATTATAATAAATGAAGATATTTTGTTTTACATTGAAAACTGATTAAACAATAAAACCTCTCAAGTGATTTTCTACATTCAACATTTATCTTTCAACAAAAAAATGTACAAAATGTTTTTATATGTTTCCATTTATGACATTTTAATCCTTAGCTCCTTATAATATGTCAAAAAATTACTTAATATATTTATCTCTACTCATTGTTTTAGATATTTCAGAGTACAGTACTGTAATTTCTGAGACAGAGATTGATGGATAGATAGGTAGATAGATAAAAGTATTATAATTTTCAGGAATTAAATCCTGGAAATGATGTATATGGCTTTGATATCTCTCACAAACTTTAATTTAATATTTAAAACAAAGTATTGCTAAATGCCCTAGTGTCATAGTGATTAAGAGCTATGTCTGCTAACCAAAAAGTTCGGCAGTTTGAATCCACAAGGCACTCCTTGGAAACTCTATGGGGCAGTTCTACTCTGTCCTATAGGGTTGCTATGAGTCTGAATGAACTCAACAGCAATGGGTTTGGTGTTGCACTTATATTAATCATACATACCATTTTGTTTGTTTGAACAAAAGCTATAAAACTACAGTAAAGGTAGAGCATTTTTAACCCCTTTTTTTCTGCCTATATAAACCCTTACACATTTATCAAGGGTCAGATGAAGTCCTAACATCCTGATTAATAGAATGAATAGAAATGTGAACACTGTATGAAAACATTGCCACTCAAAAAAGGATTGATATTTTCCACTAGACAAAGTGAACAAAATAAAATAAAAATAAAATGAAGATAGTCTGCAAAATGCTTTTTCTAAAAGGCTAAGACAAAGTGCCTCATATGAGTAAGCATGGATAATATATGCCAAATTAAGTTCAGGTCACTGGATTTACTACATCCAAATTTGTTGTAGGACCTTGATGCTTCTTATTAATTATTTGAAATACACTGTTAATTTTGAGATGCCTTTGATAATCAGTGTAAAATTATGTCTAGTGAAGTTCTACTTTCAAGATTAAATTAGCAATGCCTCTTTTGATTATTAAATTTAAGTGCTTATTATTATAAAGTATTTATTATTATAAAATGTTTAATGTTCCAAGAGAGATATTTGTAAAGATTCAAAACCTCTGTGTTGCAAGGACATTGTAGATTCTGCCAGACATTTTAATGCCACTGCTGGTCACTCAGGCTATAATTAGCTCTAATTAGCTCCCTCAACCAGCTGTAACATTCTTTACCTGCAGCTGAGAGGCACTCAGAAGGGTGGAAAAACCTCTTCTATTGAGTATTTGAAAACATCAGCTAAATCCTTGCCAATGTGATCATCATAAACGAACTGCAAACTCATTAGCTCTGATAGGAAATGGGTTGTGGGAAGTGAGATTTGATCCAAATGAGCCCCACAATAATAGTAATCAATGTCCAATAAAAACACATTCCACTATTTTCACAAGTCCCATAACTGAAGGCTGTATTTAAAACAGAAGACTGGATAAGCTGGGTGAGAGTTCGACTTTCTCTGTTTATTCAGCTTTCTGTCTTCATAATAGACTTAGAGTTTTTGAGTTTCATGAATAAAATGCTCTTTCATAAATTAAGAAATTTCAGTTTTACTCATAAGCCTTAGGGCAATAATATGGATAGAGAAAATATGATCTCATTACTCTATTATCCCCTTTCAGGGATAAAGTAATGCTATTTACACATTAATCTAAAAGCCTATGCAAAAAGTCTAATAAAATGCTTGCTCCCAAATTGTCTTTCACTAATTTGAAAATATTTTCTTAAGTTCTCATAAATGACAACTGATGAAAGAGTCTGACATATATCATCATAAAAGGCAAAGAAGAATAAAATAGTAAGGCTCGATTCAGAACAAAACAAATAAAAATGGAAGAACCCTGTTTATTTTACCATTTTTCCAGTGATTATGATATGAATTCCTGTTATTGTAACTTTTTAAGACTGTATTTCTAGGGTATGTGCAAAGAAGAAATAAATTAAAAAAATAACACATTGATTATGTATGTATCCTCTGTGCAACTAAAATTGGGAGTGAAATGGGTGTAGAAGAAAAGGACTGACAAAAACACTTTGCTTGCACTCACAGCAAGGTTGTCTCTTTACCTATGGTTGTCTTCCCCTTTTTTGGAAGATCCTTCTTCTTCAATGTTAGAGGCTTCATGGTAGAATTCATCTCTTTTATAACTCTGTTCATAACCCCTGAAATTATGACTGCCATTATATGCCATTAAATGGAAGAAACTTTTATTAAAAACTAACTGAACAAAACAAAAACTGCCCATCCTTTGATGAAGCAACACATCTTTATTGGTTTTTTTTTTTTTTACAGAGAAATATATAACTGTTTTTGTTCTTGTGTGTTATTGATTTGATTTTGACTCATACTGACCGTATAGGACCGAGTACAACTGCCCCATAGCATTTCCAAGGAGCGGCTGGTGAATTCCAACTTCCAACCCTCTGGTTAGCAGCCGAATGCTTAAGCGCTGTACCACCAAGTATAGAATAAGCTTTGAAATAATGAAGAGTCTTACTCTTCTTAGGATTCTTTTTTGAAAGGCACAGAGAGAACAACTAAATAACAAAATAATGTTAAAAGCATATTCTGAGGGCCAGATAGTTAAGAGAAATAGGCAATAGCTACAGGGTGCGTAAGAACACTGGGGGGTCGTCACTGAAGTGGTGTAATTATGATTCATCTCAAAGGAATGATAAGATTTAATCCTGCATAAGGGAAGGTAGGAAGCATTTCAAATAAGATGACTAAAAAAAAAAAAAACTAAACTGGATATTAATTAGGGAATAATGCAAAACCAATTTGCCGATGAAAAGCAGATAGAAAACGTGGTTATGTGAGCAGTCAATATCCCCCTGCTTCACCCCCCGAGAGTCCTTCTTGTAAACCAGAGGCTTGTACCTGTTCTGAACACTGCTGTGCAGCCCTGCCTACCTGGGACTATCAGTGAGAGCATCCACACCACCCACCTACCGATCAATGACTCAGGCGCCTTTGTCCCAACCAATATTCAAACAGACATAGACAGCATCCAACCTGATGATCAGGGAGAACATCCCCTGCACCCATGGTCAGGTGACCAGCAGGACAGATACATCACCTCACAAAAAATGCTACCTACATCCTCAGCAGCCTTCCAAGTATAGTAAACAAGGACCCGTGCTCACACACCTTTTCACTACTCCACCCACACAGAGACAAGAGATGAAACCTTCAACATGGCCAGATTAGTGAACAGAGTAACACACCTACCCAGCCTACTCAGATATATTAAAACAAACAAACAAACAAACAAAAATTCAGGATGCAACAAACAAACCTACAATAAATAAATAACTTCTTGATGCCTTGGAGACAACAGAGAATATCAAATCACTTGAAGAATCAGGACAAGATCACTTCAGCAAGCCAGCAAAATAAAGAACCAGAAAACCTTCTGAAGGAAGATAAGTCAATGATACTACCTGATAAAAAATACAAAAGACTAATATGCAAAGGTCTCCTAAAGATCAAGAAAGAGATCAAGGAAAACACAGACAAAGCAATAGAATTCAGGAAAGCAATACCAGAACAACAGAATAAGTAGGCTATTAGAAACTGTACAAAAACACCAACTAGAAATCCAAAAGATTAACACTAAAACTTCAGAATCTGATAACTCAATAGAAGGACAAAGGAGAAGAAATGAGACAATGGAAGACAGAATTAGTGAGATTTAGACAAATTGCTTACCACCAATTTCTTTGTGAAAAAATCAGGAAAAAGAATGAAGAAAAAGGAAGAAAGCCTAAGAATTATGTGGGGCACTATCAAAAAGAAAAACTTATGTGGAATAGGATTTCTAGAACAAGTGGGGGAGGTGGCAATGGAAAACAGAGAATTGTTGAAGATCTGAAGGACAAGAAGATATCCATCCAAGAAGCTTAACAGGATAGACCCCGAAAGGAAAGTAACTGAGAGATATCATAATCAAACTTGCCAAAACCAAAGACAAAGAATCCTGAGAGTGACTAAGAAAAAACAAAAAGTCACTTACAAAGGAGAACCAATAAGACTAAGCTCTGATTACTCAGCAGAAACCATGTGGGCAAGAAGGCAATGGGATAACATATATAAAGCCTTGAAAGAAAAAAAAGATTGCCAGCCAAGGATTATGTATCCAACAAAATTGTCTCTTGGATGTGATGACAAAATTAGGACACACCAAGATAAACAGCAATTAAGTGAATTTGTAAGAACACAGATCAAAATTATAAAAAAAATATTAAAGGAATTCTTCTGGTTAGAGAACCAAAAACATCAGACAATGATCCAAGATTAGGACACAGGACAGATCAACCAGATATCAATCAGATAGGGAATTCTTAAAAATAAAACAAAGTTAAAGATTGAAAATAGGGAACCAGAGATGTCAATATGTAAATGATGACAACATCAAAAAAAAAAAAGAGGGAATAAAAGATATGATTATAGAACTTACAGATGGAAAGGAAGTCAAGGGAATACCAAGAAATAAAAGACTGATTTAAACAGGAAAAAAAAGGTAAATTTCAAGGTAACTCAAAGGAAGCTAGCAAACTTACCGATCAAAATAAAAAAGAAGAAAAACATAAAGACTTGATAAACACAAAATCAACAATAACGAAAGAAATGAAAAGAAAATCCACAAACAAAAAGAACTCAGCACAGAAAATTAAGCAGGACAAAGAAATCATCAACAATACACACACACATACATATGCACACAAAAGTACAAAATTACAGTAGTAAACACATACCTATCAACAACTACACTGAATGTAAATGGCTTAAATGCACTAGTAAAAACGCAGAGAGAGGCAGGATGGACAAAAAAAAAACATGACACATCTATATGCAAGAGACACACATTAGAATGAAAGACATAAATAAGCTAAAACTTAAAGAATGGACAAAATGTATCAGGCAAAAAGCAACCAAAAAAGAGTAAGATTGGCAATACTAATTTTTGATAAAATAGACATTAAAGCAAAATCTACCATGAAGGGGATAAGGAAGGACAATATATAGTGATTAAAGGGTCAATATATCAGAAGGACATAAAAATAATAAATATATACCCACTGAACACAGGGCTCCAGAATATCTAAAACAAACTCTAGAAGCATTGAAAAGAGAAATAGACAGTTCCATAATAATAATATGGGATTTCAACACAACACTTTCTGTGAAGGATAGAATATCTAGAAAGAAACTCAATAAACGTACAGATCTAAATGCCACAGTCAACCAAATTGATCTCATAGACATATACAGACCACTCCTCCCAACAGCAGCAATGTATACATTCTTTGAAAATGTGCATGCAACATTCTCCAGAATAGACCATATTTTAGACCACAAACCAAGCCTCAACAAAATCCAAAACTTTGAAATAATGCAAAGCATTTTCTCTGATCACGACACCACAAAAGTAGAAATCAATAAGAAGAATTACAAGGAAAAAAAATCAAATACATGGAAAGTGGACAATTCCTTGCTTAAAAATCACTGGTTAATAGAAGAAATCAAGGATGGAAAATAAATAAATAAATAAATTGTAGAATCAAACTAGAATGGAAACACTTCTTACCAAAACCTTTGGGACCCAGCAAAGCAGTGCTTAGAGGTCAATTTATAGTGATAAATGCAGGCATAAAAAAAGAAGAAAAGGTCAAAATCAAAATATTAATCCTACAACTCAAGCAAATAGAAAGAGAGCTGCAAAGGAGGCCACAGTCACCAGAAGAAAGGAAATAATAAAGGCTAGAGCAGAAATAAATGAAATAGAGAACAGAAAAACAATAGAAAGAATCCAACAAGACTAGAAGTTAGTTCTTTGAAAGGACCAACAAAATTGACAAGCCATTGATGAAACTGCCAAAAGGAAAACAGGAGAGGAAGCAGATAAGACAAATAGGAAATAAGATAAGTGATATTATAATAGAATCGACTGAAATAAAAAGGATCATAACAGAATACTATGAGTAATTATACTCCAACAAAGTTGAAAAACTAGAGTTAACAGACAAATTTCTAGAAACACACTACCTACCTAAACTAACACAAACAGAGCTAGAAAAACTGAACAGATCCATAACAAAAAAGAGAATGAAGACGTAATAAAAAAAAAATAATTAAAACTCCAACAACAACAACAAAAAAAGCCCTGGTCCCAAAATATTCTCTGGAAAATTCTACCAAACGTTCAGAGAAGTGCTTACACCAATACCATTCATACTATTTCAGAATATAGAAAAAGAAGTAATACACTCAAATCCATTCTGTGAAGCTAACATAACCCTGATACCAAAGCCAGGCAAAGACAACACAGAAAAAGAAAACTGTAGACCAATATCCCTCATGAATACAGGCACAAAAGTTGTCAAAAAAATTCTAGCCTAAAGAATTCACAGCATATCAAAAAAATAATACGTCATGGTCAATTGGGATTCATACTAGGTATTCAAGGATGGTTCAACATTAGAGAATCAATCAACGTAATTCACCACATAAATAAAACAAAACCACACACACACAAGAAGAATAACATGATCATCTCAACCTACCCAATGGCATTTGAGAAAGCCCAAAATCTATTCCTCACAAAAACTCTCAGCAAAATAGGAATAGAAAGGAAATTCCTAGACATAATAAAGGGCATTTATACAAAACCAAGAGCCAACATCATTTTCAATGGACAGCAACTGAAAGCATTCCCCTTCAGAAGGGGAAGCAGGCAAAGATTCCCTTTAGCACCACTCTTATTCAACATCATGCTGGAAGATCTTGGTAGAGCAATAAAGTTAAAAATAAATAAATAAATAAATAATAAAAGGTATATGAATTGATAAGGAAGGGGTAAACTGTCCATATTCGTAGATGATGTGGTCCTATACTTAGAAAACCCCAAAGAACTCACAAGAAAGCTATGAGAACTAATAAAAGGTTTCAGCTAAGCAGCAGGACACGAGATTAACATGCAAAGATTGGTTGGATTTCTCTACATCAACAAAGAGAATTTCGAAAAGGAAATCAGGAAATCAATACTGTCTTAGTCATCTAGTGCTGCTATAACAGAAATACCACAAGTGGATGGCTTTAACAAAAAGTTTATTTTCTCACAGTCCAGTAGGCTACAAGTCTGAATTCAGGGAGCCGACTCCAGGGGAAGGTTTTGTCTCTCTGTCGGCTCTGGCAAAGGTCCTCATCATTAGTCTTCTCTTGATCTGGGAACACCTCAGCAAAGGAACCTCAGGTCCAAAGTATTCACTCTGCTCCTGGCACCGCTTCCTTGGCGGTATGAGGTCCCCATGTCTCCCTGCTCACGTCTCTCTTTTATATCTCAAAAGAGGTAGGCTTAAGACACTACCTAATCTTGTAGACCCCATCAAAATAGCTGCCGCTAATCTATATTATTGTATTTGTAGTGATAGGATTTACAACACTTAGGGAAATCACATCAGAAGATAAAATGGTAGAGAATCATAAAATCATACAAGGGAATCATGACCTAGCCAGATTGGTAGATATTTTGGGGGGGCACAATTCAATCCACGAAAAATACCATTTACAATAGCCCCCCAAAAAGATAAAATACTTACCAATATATCTAATCAGGGATGTAAAAGACTTATACAAAGAAAAACTACAAAACACTACCAACCAAAACCAAACTCAGTGCCATTGAGTTGATTCCAACACATACAAACTAAAAGACCTACAAAAACAGAAAAATATACTTCCTCATAGATAGGAAGACTCAGTATTGTGAAAATGTCAACACTACCCAAAGCGATCTACAGATACAGTACAATCCTGATCCAAATTCCAACAACATTCTTTAATGAGATGCAGAAACTAATAACTAACTTTACATGGAAAGGGAAGAGGCCTCAGATAAGTAAAGCATTCTTTAAGAAGAAACAAAGTGGGAGGCCTAAAATTGCCTGCTCTTAGAACCTACTATACAGTCATGGTAGTCAAAACAGCCTGGTAATGGTACAAAAGACACAGAGAACAGTGGAACAGAATTGATAACTCAGACGTAAATCCATCCGCCTATGGGAAGCTGATATTTTGCAAAGGGCCAAAACCCATTAAATGGGAAAAAGACAGTCTAATTAAGAAGAGGTGCTGGTATAACTGAATGTCTATCTGTAAAAAATGAAACAGAATCCATACCTCACACCACACACAAAAACTAACTTAAAATGGACCAAAGACCTAAATATAAAATCTAAAACGATAAAGGTCATGGAAGAAAAAATAGGACAATGCTAGGGGCCCTAATACATGGCATAAATGGATACAAACTCTAAAAATGTCTTGGGGGCAGTGTCTGATCTCCTCTAAATTCACAAGGGGGAAGGTAACTCAAGAACAACAGCCCAAGGCTGATTCCCATGAGGTGGCAGTCAGACATGCCTCCTCTCTCCACCACCTTGACGAATTCTGACACCAACCATCCCTCCCACAACACTGTCTACTTCTCTATTGGGTTCAATAATTCATTGCAATGGCCACACAGAACTCATAGGCAATATTCATGATTATGAGGTTTATCAGGGAAGTAACAGTTACAATTCAGGCTAGGAAACACTCAGGATACAGTTCTTCCATCAGGATAGTCTCTTCCCAGCCGTGTTTGCAGGCACACCTCTCCCTGGCCCTTGGCCTCTGCCCAAAGACATTCAGCTTTCTCTCTTCATGGACCAGGAAGCCCATCATGCCATTTTTTGCTGCTGGGTGTCTGCTGCCAGGTCTCTGCTGCAGGGTCTCTTCTGCTGCTACTCACCATCTTCAGGGTTCCAGTTTGATATCTTTCTCATAGGTCCAAGAGCTTCTCAGCGTAGGGATCCCAGGTCCAAAAGACATGCTGGCTTCTGACTGTTCTTCCTTGGTGGTGGTGGTCTCTTCTTTCTACTGCCTCTGGGATGGCTCATTTCAAGCCCAGCAGGATTGAAAAAAAACTAACCAGTCTCCTTGGTGGGCCACGATTACCCTATAACACAGTCCCACCCATTCACTTGGGTGGGAATTACAAGACCATGGCTAGAAAGGCTACACAAAAATGATCTACGGTATAAGAACCATGAAAAAAATGTGAAAGCACCAGAAGATAAACTAGATAACTGGGAACTCCTAAAAATTAAACACTTACGCTCATCAAAATACTTCACTAAAAAAGTAAAAAGAGAACTACAGATTGGTAAAAAAAAATTGGCTATGACATATCCAGCAAGGGTCTAATCTCTAAAAAAAAAAAAAATCTCTAAAACCTATAAAATACTTCAACGCTTCAACAACAAAAAGACAAAAAATCCAATTAAAAAGGAGTAAAGGATATGGACACACACTTCATCAAAGAGGACAATTAGGTGGCTAACAGACACATGAAGAAATGCTTGTGATCTTTGCCATTAAAAAAAGAGAAATGCTATTCAAAACTACAATGAGCTACCATCTCACCCTAACAAAACTGGCACTAATAGAAAAAATAACAGAAAATAATAAATATTAGAGAGTTTGTGGGGAGGCTGGAACTTTTATGCACTGCTGGTGGGAATGTAAAATGGTATAACCACTATAGAAAATAATATGGCACCTCCTTAAGAAGCTAAAAATAAAAATAACATACGACCCAGCAATCCCACTCCTGGGAATGTACCATAGAGAAATAAGCGCCATCACACAAATAGACCTATAAACGCCCATGTTCTTGCAGCATTATACAAAAAGCACAAAAAGATGGAAACAACCTATTGCTCATCAACAGATGAATGGATATAAAATTTATGGAACATACAATGGGATACAATGCAGCAATAAAGAACAGTGATAAATCAGTGAAACATCTCACAACATGGATGAATCTGGCAGGTATTATGCTGAGTGAAATAAGTCAGTCACAAAAGGACAAATATTGTATGAGATCACTACTGTAAAAACCCAAGAAAAGGTTTACACACACACACATACACAGAACAATCTTTGATGATTATGAGGGAGGGGAGAAATGGGGAGGGGAAATCACTAACTAGGTAGTAGACAAGTGTCTACTTTGGAGAAGGAAAACACATAATATTGGGGATATCAGCACAACTTGACCAAGGCAAAGACACCGAAGCTTTCTAGACTCATCCAAACACCCCAAGGGACAGATTTTCTGGGACTGAGGGCTGAGAACCATGGTCTCATAAGACATTTAGGTTAATTGGCATAACATAGTTCATTAAGAAAATGTTCCACATACTACTTTGGTGAAGTAGAGCCTGTGGACTTAAAAGTTTCTGAACGGCCATCTAAGACACATCTATTGATCCCATCCCATTTGGAGCAAAGGAGAATGAAGAAACCCAAAGGCACAAGATGAATATCCCAAGGGACTAAAGGACCACATGAACAACAGCCCCAACTAGCCTGAGTCCAGAAGAACTAGATGGTGCTTGGCCACTGCCACTGATCTCTCTAACAGGGATCACAATACAGAGTCTTGGACAGAGTGGGAGAAAAATGTAGAACAAAATTCAAATTCACAAAAAAGTCCAGACTTACTAATCTGACAGAAACTGGAGGAACCCGTGAGACTATGGCCCCCGGACACCCTGCTAACTCAGAACTGAGGCCACTTTTGAAGTTCACGTTTCGGACAAAGTTTAGACAGGCCTATGAAACAAACAATAACACAGATGAGGAACATCTTTCTTAGTTCAATAAAATATATGAAACCAAACAGATAATACCTTCCCAAAAGCAAGACAAGAAGGCAGGAAGAGACAAGAAACCTGGACGAATAGTCACAGGGAAGCCCAGGTGGGAAGAGGGAGTGTTGTCACATTACAGGGATTGCAACAAATGTCACAAAAAAATTTGAGTATAAATTTTTTTTTAATGAGAAACTAATTTGCACTGTAAACTTCCGTCTAAAGCATATGAAAATTAAAAAATAAAATTAAGAAAACATATGGCTATAACCAATTACATTCTCTCTACAAACGTGTAATTCTGTGAAATACTTTATCTGGTACAAATGAGATTCTGAAGACTGTCTTAGAATGCTTTCACTATCTGATACTCTTCATATCAGGTTATTCCTGATTAGGTATTATGATGGTCAAGGTTCTCAACTTGGTTGGGCCATGATTCTGTTTTTTGCCAGTTATGATATAGTTTGGCAGCTGTGTAATGATATAATCACCTCCTTAATAAAATTTGATATAATCACCTCCATGGGGAGATATGCTATGAGCAGCCAATCAGTTGAAAAGGAATTTTCTTGGGAGTGTAGCCTGCAACTAATATATGTGGACTATCAGCAAAGCTCACAGGCTTTTGCTCTCTCCGAATTCTGCATTTCACTCCTGTTCATCTAATCTCCAGTCCTTGGGATTTGAGCTAGCAGTTTATCTACCAATCCTGGGATGTGTCAGCCTCCTCAGTCTGTGAGCCAGGGGCCTAAACATTTACATGCAGATCTTGGATTCATCAACCCCTGCAGCTATGTGAATCAAGAGAAGCCTCCAGCCTGGCCCATGGACTTAGAACTTTCCAGCTTCTACAAGTATGTAAGCCATTTTCTTGATATAAATCTCTCTCTGAATATACATATGTTGTATATATATAAATATACAGATAGATATAGATATACACACACATGCACATACATACACGTATGTTGTTGTTAGGTGATGCCGAGTCTGTTCCAACTCACGGTGACCCTATAAGACAGAATAGAACTGCCTCATAGGTTTCCCGAGGAGTGGATGGTGGATTTGAACTGCTGATCTTTTGGTTGGCAGCCAAGCTCTTAACCACTAGGCCACCAGGGCTCATTTTATATATATATATATATATATACACACACATATATATATATATACACACACATATATATATATTTACACACATATATATATATATATACACACATACATATATATATACACACACACACACATACACTTCACTGGTTTTGCTACTCTAGAGAACCCAACCTAAGACATCTGATACTGGGATTGGTTCTAGAGAAACAAAACTGTAAGAATGAGTTTCTAAACAGGTTCTCAAGTCTAGTTAGTCTTAAAGATGTTGATGACTCTACTTCCAGAAGAGTGCACTGCTAATCCACGGCATGAGGTGGCAATAGAAATACACAAAATATCAGCACCAATATATCAGGTACTGGTGAGAGGCAAGGCTCTGGGTGATCGCATACTTGATACCTTTCTACAATTTTGTCAGAATGGGAAGTATAAAAAGGCTGGTTCGTTGGCCCTACTTTCGCTAGACAAAGTGGTGAAAGAAAGAGATGAGCTTAGGACTTCAGATTCAAAGCTCAAGCACTGCATAAATTACCTCAAAATTTCTACTTGTGCCTTGAAAGAAAGCCTTATTTTTTGTAGTAACGGAGGCTGATACTGCTGAAAACCAAAGCCAAGATCTTAAGAGTGGCTGAATTACAATGCCAGTTGAATTCCAAACCTTGAATGGTGTCTGAAGTCAAAGTGAGGATGTTGTTTGGGAAGAATGGGATCCTGAAACTTGGGATGGGGACATATGGGCAGATAATCGGGAAGCTGGGGACAACGAGCTCCTAAATTCTGAGGAATCACTTCTGCAAACAGGACCAGCCTCCTCACTCCCAGTTGAAGAAATTGCTCCATCTTTGCTAAGCCACCCTCCACCGTAAAACTATTACCCCTGACCCCCATCTGATGAGATTATCCCAGTTGTGTCTGAAGAGTCTTTGTCTGAGTCATCGTATAGGGAGGCGTCTGAGTCATTTTCTGGGGCATTGCCTGGGGCAGATGCCTTGTGAGACATTGCTGAATAATCACGAACACATCCCACCACCTATTTTTGCTTCTAGACCAATAATTAGACTTAAGTCCCAGTGAGCCCCAAAAGCTGAAGTACAAAGTGTGACCCAGGAGGAGGTATGCTACACTGCAAAAGAACTGTTTGAGTTTTCTAATATGTACAAACAGAAATCTGGGGGATATGTGTGGTAATGGCTTTAAAGAAATGGGATAATGGTGCAAGTAACATAAAAGTTGGATCAGTCTGAGTTTATTGATGTTGGCCCACTAAACACAGATTCTTCATTCAGTGTTTCAACTCAAGAGGTGAGGAAAGGATCTAAGAGTTCTTTGCTTGGTTTGCTGAAGCATGGATTATGTGGTGGCCTACATTAATTTTTACACTAAATAAAGTTGAAGTACCAGAACTGCCGTAGGATGCTGTAGAAGAACCAATCCAAAGGCCTAGTGAAATTGGCATGTTAGAGTGGATTTATTAGGTTAGACCCACAGGACCACAAATGGAGTACCCAGAGGACACAACTTTTACCACAGTGGTAAGGAATAGACTCGTGAAGGGACCCCCCAGCAATTGTGATTGCTATTTATGTAACTCAGATTTGACAGTGGGAATTGACCTAACTGAATTAAGAAACCTAACTGCAATGGAACAGATTGCACGCCATGGTGGTAGGGGCCAAGTGGTTGCACTCAATCAACAAAGACAAGATGGGCATGATTACTGTAGTGGACAGTAGAGTCAAAGCAGTAATCACAAAAGTCTGACTCCTATGGATTTATGGTGTAGGCTAACTAGTCATGGTGTCTCTAGGAGTGAAATAGATCAGAAATGTACTAAATGTTTACTTGATCTGTACAAGAGGGAGAATTCCAGGTCAAGTGAATGGCAGTCTAATTTGAATTACCAGAATAGAATCAAAGCCTCTCAATCAAATCCCAGGCTTCAACCAGTTCACACAGCCCCTCAAATGAGGGGGAGACCACGTTCCCTTGATGAAGGGCCCCACTATATTGCCAAACATTTATATTGTTATTCTTTCTCCCAGCCTTCCCCAAAGTGATCTACAGCCTTTTACGAAAGGAACTGTTCATCAGGGAAAAGGAAATAATCAGATTTTCAGGAATTGCTGGATACTGGCTCTGCACTGACACTAATTTGAGGAGACCCAAAACATTACTGTGTCCCTCCAGTTAGGGTAGAGGCATACGGAGTTAAGATTATTAATGGAGGCTTAGCTCAGTTTCAGCACACGATGGGTCCGTTGGATCCCTGAACTCCTAGTGTAGTGATTTCCCCAATTCCAGAATGCCTAACAGAAATAGATATACCCAGCAGTTGACAGAATCCCCACATTGGATTCCTGACAAGTGGAATAAAGGCTATTATGGCAAAAAAAAAAAAAAAAAAAGTAGGAAAAGCCAAATGGAACCCTTTAAAGCTGTCCCTACCTAGGAAAATAGTAAACCAAAAACAATACTTTTTTTTTGGAGGGACTGCAGAGATTAGTGCCCCCATCAAAGACTTGAAGGATGCAGGAGTGGTGATTCCCACCACATCCACATTCAATTTGCCTATTGGGCCTATGTAAAAAACAGATGAATCTTGGAGAATAATCATAGATTATCAAAAACTTAATCAGGTGGTGACTCCAATTGCAGCTGCTGTTCCAGATGTGGTTACATTGTTTAAGCAAATTAATACATCCGCTGGTACCTTGTATGCAGCTGTCCATCTATTTAATGACTTTTTTCCATACCTGTTTCTAAGAACCACCAGAAGCAGTTTGCCTTCCGCTGGCAAGACCAGTAATACACCTTTAATGCCCTACCTCATAGTGTATTAATTCTTCAGTCCTATGTCATAATTTAGTCCTCAGGGAACTTCTCAACTTTCCCTGCCACAAGACGTCACACTGGCTCATTAAATTATTAACATTATGCTGATTGGACCTAGTAAGGAAGCAGTGTTAATGACTCTGGAATTGTTGGTAAAACATTTGCATGTTCCAAAAAACCCACTGCTGTCGAGTTCATTCCGACTCATAGCAACCCTATAGGACAGAGTACAACTGCCCCATGGAGTTTCCAAGGAGCGCCTGACAGATTTGAACTACCGACCTTTTGGTTAGCAGCTGTAGCACTTAATCACTACACCACCAGAGTTGTTAGAGGGGGGAAATTAATACTATAAAAAATTCAGGTGTCTCCCAACTCAGTGGAAAAGATGTTCCTTCTGATGTGAAGGATAAGGCATTGCATTTGGCCCCTTTCACAACTAAAAAGGAGCCACAACACCTGGTGGGCCTCTTTGGATTTTGGAGGCAGTATATCCCTCATTTGGGTGTGTTACTCTGGCCTATTTATCAAATAACTCAAAGAGCTGCTAGATTTGAGTGGGGTCCAGACCAAAAGATGGCTCTGCAATGTATTCAGACTGCCATGAAGCAGCTCTGCCACTTGGGCCAGATGATCCAGCTGAACCAATGATGCTTGAAGTGTCAGTGGCAGATGGAGATGCTGTTTGGTATCTTTGGCAATCCCTTATTGGTGAATCACATTGCAGATCCTCAAGATTTTAGAGCAAATCCTTGCCATCTTCTGCAGGTAACTACTTTCCTTTTGAGAAATAGCTTTTAGCTTGTTACTGGGCCTTAGAAGAGACTGAACGCTTAACTATATGGGCTTCCATGTCACCATGTGGCTTTAGCTGCCCATCACGAACTGCGTGTTTTCCGTCCCATAAAGTCAGATGTGCACAGTAGCATTACATCATTAAATTGAACTGGTATATAATCAAAATCAGGCACATGCAGGACCTGAAGTAAAAAGTAAGTTGTATGAGGAAGTGGTCCAAATGCCCATGGTCTTCACTCCTGTCACGTTATCTTCTCTCTCAATCTGAACTATGGCCTCATGGAAAGTTCCTTATGATCAGTTGACAGAGGAAGCAAAAACTCATGCCTGGTTTATGGATGGTTCTGTGTGATATGCAGACACCACTTGAAAGTGGACAGTAGCAGTACTACAGCCCCTCAGGGCGTCTCTTAGTACTACTAGCCCTGCGATTAAAGCCAATGGAATACTACAGCAACCCAATTCCAACATGACTGCTAATGGCCCAGGCCCTTCAGGAATGAAGGTTTGGGTCACCCTACCAGGCAAAGAGCCATGACCAGCTGAGGTGCTCCCTAAAGGCAAAGGAAATATGGAATGGGCGATGGAAGAAGGTAGTTCTAAATACAGCTATGACCCCGTGACCAGTTACAGAAATTAGGACTGCAAGTATCATCAGTATTTCTTCCTTATATGTATGCATCAAATATTTTTGTTTTCTTCATTTATAAAATATAAGATGTAAACAGAGCTAGTGCTTTCTCAGTTGTATGCATGCTCATTGTATCATATTAGGTGCAAGTATGAGTTTATCTTTATTTAGAGATTATGTATGGTTTAGAGAGATATGTATGAGTGCCAGGTTGACAAGGGGTGGACTGTGATGGTTATGGTTGTATGTAAACTTGGCTGGGCCATGATTCTCATTGGTTTGGCAGTTATGATGTAGTTTGGCAGCTATGTAATGATGTAATTGCCTCCATAATGAGATTTGTTATAATGTAATCACCTCCATGATGAGATCTGCTATGAGCAGACAGTCAAGTTCCTTGGGGCTGTGGCCTGAAATCAATATATGTGGACATTCTGGCAAAAGTCACAGGCTTTCGCTCGCTCTGGATCCTGCATCTAGCTCCTGCTCACCTGACCTGCACTACTTGGAACTTGAGCTTGCAGCTTAGCTATTGATTGTGGGATTTGTGAGCCTCTGCAACCTGTGAGCCAGTGGTCTGCCAGCTTACCTGCTGATTGTGGGTGCAGTTACTTGAGTCAGAAGCCTAGCCTGATACACAGACTTGAGACTTTCCAGCCTCTATAACCTCTTATATCAATGTTTTTTCCTTGATATAAATCTGTCTCTGTCTCTCTCTATATATAAATGTATGTATATATATACAGTTTTCACTGGTTTTGCCTCTCTAGAGAACCCAGCCTGATACAGGTATATTTGTTAATTTATGTATTATGTCACAATACAATGATACATAATACATATCTGTTTATATTTCTAGTTCCACATTTCTACTAATTATGGCCATATTTTCGTTATTTTCCAGTCACTGAAAATTGTTTCCTTTTTTGGAAAAGCAAACAAGTCTTAATTTTCAAAAGGATTGTCAAAGTGCATTTTTCCAGTATATTCATTAATAATAGTTTGTTTTAATAATACTTCTTTCAATTAGCTTAGAGGAGTAATTTAAACTAGAAGACATCTGGACTAAAGAGAATATAAGTGAACTATGCCCCAAATGTCTTGTATTTTTAATGAAATTAACTGATCTACTTTTGCAATTCTAATGAGTTTCTCATACAGGCAAATTCAAAGATCTAGAAATGTTATCGTGTGAGGTTTTAAGCATGTGAGGGTCTTCATTCCCTAATTAACTAATTTTGACATTCTACTTAGGATCTCCTATAAGACATAGCCACCACTCCTCTGTTCAGTTCGTTGTACTGTGGTGACTTACGTGTTGCTGTGATTCTGGAAGCTATGGCACCAGTATTTCAAACACCAGCTGGGTCACTCATGGTGACCAGATTTAAGTGGAGCTTCCAGACTAACACAGACAAGGAAGAAAGGCGTGGCTATCTTCTTCTAAAAAAAACTGGCCGGTAAAATCCTTCTGAATAGCAGCAGAATATTGTCTGATACTGTTCTGGAAGAGGAACCCCTGAGATTGGAAGTCACTCAAAATACGACTGGGGAAGAGCTGCCTCCTCAAAGTAGAGTCAAACTTAATGATATGGATGGAGTCAAGCTTGTGGAACCTTCATTTGCTGATGTGGCACAACTCAAACTGAGAAGAAACAGCTACAAACACCTATTAATAATAGGAATGTGGAATGTAGGAAGCACAACACCAGGAAAATTGGAAGTCATCAAAAATGAAATAGAATGGATAAAGATCTATATCCTAGGCATTAATGAGCTGAAATGGACTGGTAATGGGTGTTTTGAATTGGGCAATCATATAGTCTACTCTGCTGGGAATGAGAAATTGAAGAGGAATGGTGTCACATTCATTGTCAAAAAGAAATTTCAAGATCTATCCTGAAGTACAATGCTGTCAGTGATAGTACAAAATCCATATGCTTACAAGGAGGACCAGCTAATAAAACTATTATTCAAATTTACATACCAAACACTAATGGCAAGTATGAAGAAATTGAAGATTTCTACCAACTACAGCAGACTGACAATGATTAAACATGCAGTCAAGATGCATTGATAATAACTAGTGATTGGAATACAAATGTTCAAAATAAAGAAGAAGAATCAGTAGTTGGAAAATATGTCCCTGGTAGTAGAAGAGATACTGGAGCTCATATCATAGAATTTTGCAAGAACAAAGACTTCTGCATTATAAATACCTTTATTCAACAACATAAATGGTGACTATACACAGGGACCTCCCTGGATGGATTACACAGGAACTAAATTGACTACATGTGTGGAAAAAGACCATGGAGAAGCTCAATATCATCCATCAAAACAAGGCCCGGGCCATCTATAGAACAGGTAATCAGTTGCTCACATGCATGTTAAAGTTGAAGGTAAAGAAAATTAAATCAAGTGCACGAGAGCCAAAATACAACCTTGAGTACATTCTGCCTGAATTTAAAGACCATCTAAGGAATAGATTTGACACATTGAACACAAATGACCAAAGATCAGATGATTTGTGAGAAGACATCAAGGACATTGTATTTGAAGAAAGCAAAACGTCATTAAAAAGACAGCGAGGAAAGAAAAGTCCAAAATGAATTTGAGAAGAGACTCTGAAACTCGCTCTTGAAAGTAGAGCAGCTAAAGCCAACGGAAGAAATGAAGTAAAGGAACTGAACAGAAGATTTCAAAGGGCATTTTAAGAAGACAAAGCAAAGTATTATACTGAAACGTGCAAAAACCTGGAGTTAAAAACAAAATGGAAAACAAGCTTGACATATTTCAAGCTAAAAGAACCGAAGAAAAATATTCAAACCTCTAGTTTCAACAGTGATGAATAAAAAAACCAAACCAAACCCAGTGCCGTTGAGTCGGTTCCAACTCATAGTGACCCTATAGGCCAGAGTAGAACTGCCCCATAGAGTTTCCAAGGAGCTCCTGGTGGATTCGAACTGCCAACCCTTTGGTTAGCAGCCGTAGCACTTAACCACTATGCCACCAGGGTTTCCTAGTAATGAATACCACGAGTAAAATATTAAACAACTCAGGAAGCATCAGAAGAATATGGAAGGAATACACTGTACCAAAAATAAATGAAGTTCAACCATTTCAGTGGGTAGAAAATGATCAAGAACTGATGGTACTGAAGGAAAGAGACCAAGCTGCACTAAAGGCATTGGTGAAAAACAAGACTTTATGAATTGACGGAATACCAACTGAGATATTTCAACAAAGGCATGCAATGCGGAAAAAGCCCACTGATCTATACCGAGAAATTTGGAAGAAAGCTACCTGGCCAACCTATTCCAAAGAAAACTGATCAAACCGAAAGTGGTAATTATCAAACAATATCATTAAAATATTACTTGCAAGTAAAATTTTACTGGAGATAATTCAAAAACAGTTGCAGCAGTGCATCAACAGGGAAGTGCCAGAAATTCAAGCTGGATTCAGAAGAGGACATGGAAATATGCATACCATTGCTGATGTCAGATTGATCTTGGCTGAAAGCAGAGATTACCAGAAAGTTATTTACCTATGTTAAATTGACTATGCAAAAGTATTCAACTGTGTGGATCATAATATTATGAATAACATTGTGAAGACTGGGAATTCCGGAACACTTAATTGTGCTGTTGTGCATCCTGTACACAGACCAAGAAGCAGCTGTTCAAACAGGAAAAGGGGGTACTGCAGGGTTTAAAATCAGAAAAATTATAGATAAGCGCTGTATTATTTCATCATAGTTATTTAATCTATATGATGGCAAATAATCTGAGAAACTGGACTATATGATTAAAGGAAGACTCATTAACAACCTGAGATATGCAGATGACACAACCTTCCTTGCTGAAAGTGAAGAGGACTTGAAGGTTAGAGACTACAGACTTTTCAGTATGGATTACACCTCAACACACACACAGATTTGTTTCTGTCAAGTAGATTCCGACTCATAGCAACCGTGTAGGACAGAGTTAAATTGACCTTCTCGTGAGCAGTGAGTTCTTAACCACTGCTCCACCCAGCTTCTCAACGTAAAGAAAGCAAAAATCCTCATAACTGGACCAATAATCAACATCATGATAAACAGAGAAAATATTGAAGTTGTCAAGGATTTCATTTTACTTGAATTCACAAACAACGTCCATGAAAGCAGCAGTCAAGAAATGAAACTGTGTATTGCATCGGAAAAAGCTGCCGCAAAAGACCTCTTAAAGTGTTAAAAAGCAAGTATGTCACACTGAGGCCTAAGGTGTGTCTAACCCAACCCATCATATTTCAATAGCCTCATATGCATGCAAAAGCCGAACAATGAATAAGGAAGACTGAAGAAGAATTGATGCCTTTGAATTATGATGTTGGTGAAGAATACTGAATATACCATAGACTGCCAGAAGAAACAAATCTGTCTTGAAAGCAGTAGAGGCAGAATGTTTCTAAGAAGCCAGGATGGCAAGATATTGTCTCTTGTAATTTGGACTTGTTATCAGGGGTACCAGTCCAAGCAGGACATTGTGCTTGCTAAATTAGAGGGTCTGCAAAAAAGGAGATCCTCAGCAAGATGGATTGACACAGTGGCTGCAACAATGTGCTCAAACATAGCAACACCTGGGATGAAGGCACAGGACCAGGCTATGTTCTGTTCTGTTGCGTATGTGGGGATGCTATTGTAAACTATTAATCATTTGTATATAAATATATATTAATTAAATGTATAAAATCCACTGCTAAGGAGTCAATTCTGCCTCAGAGTGACTCTATAGGACATATAGCAGCTAGCATCTATAAATTTCTTTTTTTAATCAAATTTGGAATTTTTTTTTTACCATCTTTTAGTACTCTTGACTTTATTCTTTTTTTTGCAGTACATATATATGTAACAAATAATTTCTTTTTACAACATTCTTCAAGTGTACAATTCAATGGCATTAGTTTTGCTTACCATATTGTTCAGCCATTACCAGTACCCGTTTCCAAATTTTCCCAGCACCCTTAACAGAAGCTCAGTGTTCCCTAAGCAGTGAGTCTCCTGTTTCCCCTTCCACCCACCCCGATAACCATTATTTTTTCAAATATGTTTTCTGCCCCATTCTCCTTTTCCTCTCATTCTACAATTTTGATTATATTTATGTCGGACCCTTGATTTTATTATACAGGACCCTGAGACCCTGTTCATATCTTTATAATTATCCCTCTCCATTCTGCTTATGCTCATGTATGCATATGTTCTTTTTGTTTTTTTAGATATTATATTTCCCAGTTCTTACATTTTCATGTTTTTGTAATTGTTTCAATTTCTCTACTAATATTTCCATCTATTTCTTTATTGTGACCATGTTTTATTTTATTTACTTAATCTACTTATAACTGCTGCTTTAAAATCCTTTCCTTCTAGTTAGCATATCAGTCCAATTGTCTTCTTCTTCACTGGGTCCAAGATCCATTATCTGTTCTTGGTTTACTGTAATAGTCTCCTAATTATTCTTCCCAATTTTATTTTTACATACTAACAATTCATTCTATACAATACAACCAGGATGATTTTTTATAAAAATAAAACAATAACACCTACTTTCTTACCCTTAAGCAGCATGCCATTATATTTAACAAAATTAAGCTCATTATTTGGCCTGCAAGGCCGTATATGTTCTATCACAAGCCTACGTCTCTGTTCACATATGCAACAACTCTACTCCTTTTAGAGCGATATACCCAGCAGCCTCAGTAACACTGGCTTTCTTTCCATTCTTAGAACACACAAGCACATTTTAGTTTAGGGATTTTCCACTAGCTGAAACCTTCTGCCTGAATCTGTCTTTGCCAAGACCATTTCAGAGTTCATTCCTTCTTGATTCTGAGTTTTTATTGTCCTCCAAAGGACTTTTTACTCTCCAACATTACCTGATTCCCCCCCCCCCCCCGTCTATTTGTTTATATTCTGGCTTCCACTACTAGAATGTAAGCTCCATGAGATGAGGGGACAATGTTTGTCTTGTTTGCTGTATCTCCAAAGAGTACAACAGTACTTGGCACATTTTAATTATGGTGTCAGTGAAGAATACTAAATATATAACTATCAGAAGAATGAACAAATCCATCTTGGAAGAAATACAGCCAGAAGGGTTCTAAGAAGCAAGGGTGGTAAGACTTAATCTTGCATACTTTATACATTATCAGAAGGGACCAGTACCTGGAGAAGAACATCATGCTTCGTAAAGTAGAGCGTTAGTGTAAAAGAGGAAGACGCTCAGTGAGATGGATTGGCATGGTGGCTGCAACAATGGACTCAAACATAGCAACAATTGTGAGGATGGCACAGGACTGGACAAAGTTCCTTTCTGTTGTACGTAGGGTAGCTGTGAGTTGGAACTACTCAATGGCACCTAAAAAACAAGTCACACAATAAATAATTATTGATTAAGGCAATGATGAATGAAGAAGTGGTCCAATTAACATAGAAAAACTTTGATACTTCTTAGTAGAAAGAGATATTTCTCTTGAAATTTTAAGTTAGAAAAAACTGCCCACTTTGTTGAGTGAAAAAAAAAAGTTCCCTTGTTAAGAATAACAGTATATGAGAGATCAGAATACATGGGAAAGAAGAGATTGACTTGGCAACCCAAGCGCTACACAAGAATATCAATGTGTATGAGAAAATGTTTCTTTGTAAAGTTTTTGACTGAGACAGATTCTCTCTACCCAGTTTCTCTAACACAAAATAATCTTTTTTAAAGAAAAGTCTGTATATGATATCATGACAAAAAAGTAGATTTAGCCATTAGGCTAAAGGGTACAGCAATCTTCAATCTGACTAGGAACCTCAACCAGCCAGAGAATACTTGCTACACTGGACAGGTATCCACTGAACTGTACGTAACTGATGTCCATAAATACCTTGTTACAGCAACAAAAGCAATACAGAGACTGACTTTGTGGTCGTCTGCTTGATATTTGCAAATATTACAGAATATTTTGTATTGAATAAGCCATACTTGGGATTCATAAGGAATTTCAGGCAAGGGTAGTATCAAGAAGGAAATAATGGATTTCCTGATAGTAGGGTCAGAATGAGGTCAATGTGATTAAGTGGAATAATATGGCTCTATTTGTATTTTAAATCGGTAATTCTTTTTAGCACATTAAGAGATGGAACAATATGTAGTTAGTATAAACTCTGTAAAAATTACTTCATAAAATTGAAAAATATTTATTATACAATGCTAAGAAAAGAATATCACATTTCTAAAATATAAAAACAGAGTATAAAAACACTTTGATTACACACACACACATAAGCAGACCTAATATAAATATTCAAAATTATTAAATTATATGTTTTTCCTAATGGCATGATGTGGAATTGAAATTTTCCTTTTTATGTTTTCTGATACCTTCCCAATACCATGGAATGTGAATCCATTACTCATAATCGGGTAACTAGTTTCAAAATGGAAAGATGTGTTTTGAAACTCCAGTTATCTTCATACTTTACAGCAACCCAGGCATCTAAGTACAGGGATTCAATTTCTTTGAGAATTTGAAGCAGTAAACACAAATCAAATTTAAAAGGAAAAAAATATATATATTTTTAGGATTCTTTAAGTTTTACTTACATGGTAATAACAATTTTAGTTAACTTAATCTGGGTACTTTGTTGTTGTTGTTGTTGTCATTGAGTGGGATCTGACTAAAGGTGACTTTATATATATCAGAATGAAACATTGCTGGACCCTGTGCTATCTTCATGTATGTTGAAATATTTGAGTCCGTTCTTGTGCCTTTTGTGTTAGCCCATCTCGTTGAGGGTTTCCCTCATTTTCACTAACCCTCTACTTTGTCACTCTTTTCTAGTGCTTGGTGTTTCCTTATGATGTGCCCAAAGTAAGCAAGTTAAAGTCTCACCATCCACACTTCTAAGGAATGTTCTTGTATTGTATTTCTCCTGAGATTGATTTATTTGTTCTCTCATAGTCCACGGTATATTCAATATTCTTCTCCAGTACCACAATTCGAATGCATCAATTCTTCTTCTGTCTTCCTTTTTCATTGTCCAGATTTCACATGAAATTTACCTAGTAATACATTTTTATTTTATTCCATAATCACATAGAATTTAGAGATAAAACACTTTTCAAATGTGTTTATATCTGTTTGTTATCCATATAGTCACTTTCATAAGGACAACTTTCCATAGTACATCAAGCATAATATACAGGAAATCTTCTGAGTTTTTGCTATGACAGACATAGTATTAGCTTACACAATCTGTATTTTCTCTTTACTCTGATTCATAAGATTTTCTCTTAATGTAATCATAATAAGACCACTAATAATTACTAATGTTTATAATCATAAATGTTATAACACATATATGTGTGTGTGTGTGCATAAGCGTATACAGGAACCATAGTGGCAAAATAGTTAAGTGCTTGGCCGATAAACGAAATGTCAGTGGTTCAAACACACCAGCTGCTCCATGGGAGAAAGATGTGGCAGTCTGGTTCCATAGAGATTACAGCCTTGGAAATGCTATGGGGCAGTTCTACTCTGTCCTATGGGGCTGCTATGAGTCAGAATCAACTGGAGGGCACACAGCAAGAAGCATGAGTTGAAATCATCTCCAGGGCACACAACAAGGTATCCTATTTGCGCAATTGTTAAGCACTCAGCAATTCAAACCCACTAGGTGCTCAGCAGAATAAAATATAACAATCTGCTCTAGTAAAGATTTCAGCCTAGGAACCCTATGGGACAGTTCTACTCTGTCTTAAAGGGTCGCTATGAGTCAGAATCAACTGCACAGAGCAACACAGATATATGATAGATAGATAGACAGACAGATAGACCGATAGATAGACAGAAAATAAAAAGCTAGGTACCGATGATGTGAAATTATATCAGTTTATTGCCACACTGAAACTTGTAACGTGATTTTGTCATAAGTATTTTAAATACAGAAATAAACAATTAATTATTAATTCGGTGCTAACTATGAGATTGCTTCAGTGCACTCTTCTGTATAAAATACCGTTCCAAAACTTATTTACTAAAAAAAAAAAGTCACTTTTACTCTTATGTCTATGGGTTGGTCATGGTTCTTTATATCTATATATTTGGCTTAGTTCATATTACTTAGCTAATTTATGCATACGAAGGTTAGATAGAGACACATTCCACCAGGCAAACCAGATATTAAACAAATGATCATACAAATAATTGTAAAATTAAAACTTTGCTAATAGCTCCAGCACTGCTCCTGAATGGTATAAGTTAGGAAAGCTCCCATGAAAATGTAACATTTAAAAAGAAAAACAGTAACATTTAGGTAGAAATAAAAGAAAAAGAAGGCTAAGTCATTTAGGGAGGAAAATAGAATATTGATAGCATTCAAAGCATAAAAATTCATATCCCAAAGAAGTATACTTTCTGAGCCACTCATCAACATTAAAATTAATGTTAAGTCAACATAGAGTACAAAGTGTGAAAGCAAGGACCAATGTAAAGTGAAAACTTGTTAGAGAAGGAAAACAAATATTTTCCACTAAAATGAGTGACAGAAAAATGGTAACACTGCACCCTAACAAAGATAGGAAACTTCAGAGACCTGGTAATACAAGATAATTCCATCAAATTTTGATTCTTACAGGTTCCACTGTACTTTATTGTGATTTCCTACCATCGTATTTGTGAAGTTGACAAAGAATACTGAATATATCAAGGACTCCCAGCTAATGAAGAAATAAGTCTTAGAAGAAATACAACCAGAGCACTCTTGAGAGGCAAGGATGGGGAGAATTCAGCTCACTTACTTTGGACAGGTCATCAGGAAAGATCGATTACTAGAAAAAGACATCATGGTTGGTAATGGAAAAATGTCTAGTACCATTTCTAGTTAAATCAGAATTCATCTCCAAAGCAGAGCAAACTTTCAAGGTCCTTTCTTTTTATTACAAATCTGTATAAAAGGGAAGGGGGAGCCAACATGGCACTATAGACAGAAGCACCATGCTGTCCCTCTACAGCAAAGACCTAAAAAACTAAGTAAAAAGATACAAACATCAATCCTGGAATCTTAAGCATCAAATACAAGGATAAAGAGCTAAATCAAGCACCAAATGGAAGAAGAAACTGATAAAGAACAGAAATTGAGGAAAGCTACAGAGCAGAGGTCCCCTGACAACTAACATGGCACAGATTCACCATCTTGGGTAACAGCCACCAAAGAACCTGGACATGGAGTACTGGAAGGTAACTTCGTGGAGCTCTCAGCAGGAAACAGAACAACTGCTGCCCACATTACATTCTCTCCCTTGCCTCCTGCCTCTCTACACTGCACACCAAGCACCAAGCCCCAAGTAGTATTTACATGAACCTCCAGACCCCTTGAGCCCCAACTTTTGCTGGCCCCCAGTCCTGCCTAGCTGAGTGCCATTTCCCTGAGTGGCACTGGTGTGGACCTCCAGACCCCACCCTGTGCCACCCACTGACACCACCCCATCAAGTGACACCAGATTAGACCCTCAGGTCTTTCCTGACAGCCCCAGTAAGTGCCACAAATGAGCCATACCCATGCCTCTCCCCATACTGGACCTGTCCTGCCATACCACAGCTGAACAACCAGCCTTACCCACCAGGACAAAGAGGTGAGATCTATATGCCCACAGACAAAACACACCCACCCCACCTTCCCAGACAAAACCAAATAAAACAAAAAAATTAGGATGAAACAAACAAACCTACAATCAATAAATGAAGAGAATATTTCCTAAATGTCTCAGAGACAGCAGACAATATCAAAACACATTAAAAAAAAAAAAGGACAAATGACTCCAGTAAAGGACCAAAATAAAACATTAGATGACCTTCTGGTAGAAGAAAAACCACTGAAACTCCCTGATATGGAATTCAAAATCTAATATTCGGGGTTTCCCAAGAGACTAGGAAAGAGATGAAGGAAAACATAGGCAAAACTAAAGGAAAAAAACAGATAAAATCAGGGAAAATACACACAAAACAATGGAAGAATTCAGGAAAATAATACTGGAACACAATGTCAAAATAAACAATTAGAAATCATACAAAAACAGCAACTAGAAATCCAAAAGAAAAAAAAAATGAATTTCAGAAATGGACAACACAATAGAAAGTTTTAGGAGCAAATTTGAAACAAAGTAAGACAAGATGAGCAAATTTAAAGACAAGTCCTTGGATACCATTTTGTTTGAGGAAAAATCAGAGAAAAGAATGAAGAAAACCTAAGAACTATGTGGGATATAATTAAGAGCAAAAAATTGCCTGTGATCATAGTTCCAAAACAGGGGAAGACAAAGGAAAAAACAGAAAGGTTCAGTGAAGATTTGCTGACAGAAAATTCCCTAGTATCATGAAAGATGAATAGCTGACCATCCAAGAATCTTGAAGAACCTCGTATAGGGTAGACCCCAAAAGAGAGTCATTGAGACATATAATCACATTCACCAAAATCAAAGACAAAGAAAGATTAAAAAAATCACAGAGGGGAAAAAATAAGACTAAGCTTTGATTACTCAATAGAAAACATGCAGGCAAGAAGGAAGTGTGATGACATATATAAAATCTTGAAAGAAAAAATAGCCAACCAAGAATAACATAACCTGCAAAACTCTCACCCAAATATGACAGCAAAATTAAGACATTTCAAGATAAACAAAAATTAAGAGAATATGTAAAAACCAAACCAAACTTACAAGAATTATTAAAGGGAGTCCTTTGGTTAGAGAACCAACAACATCAAACAACAACCTGAATCTAGGACACAGAATACCATCGGCCAGATACCAACATAGGTCATGAACTCTCAAGGATAAAACAAAACTAAGACTTACAGCAGGGAACCAGAAACATCAGTTTGTAAATAGCAATAAAGTCAGAACAATAAAAAGGGGAATACACGGTGTAGGTACTGAATTTTCTAATGGAGAGGAAGTCAAGGCGATATCAAGTAACAAAGGACTGGTTCAAACTTAGGAAGATAGGGATAAAATTCAAGTTAATCACAAAGAAAGTTAACAAACCTACTCATCAAAACAAAGAATAAAAACAGTCTCAGTAAACACAAAATCTACATAAATGAAAGAAAAGGAAAATCCACAAATAAAAGGAACTCAGCACAGGAATGTAATAGGAAAAAAGAAAACATCAGCACCACACACACAAAAAAAAGCACTACAAAATGACAGCAATAAACTCACATCTATCAATAATCACACTAAATGTAAATGGCTTAAATGTGCCCGTAGACAGTGACAGAAGTGATTAAAAAAAAAAAAAAATCCATCAATATGCTGTCTACAATAGACATACCTTAGAAATAAAGACATAAATACATAAAAATAAAAGATGGAAAAAAGTATACCTAGCAAACAGCAACCAAAAAAGAGCAGATAAAATAGATGCTAAAACAAATCCACCATAAAAGACATGGAAGGACCTTATAAAATGATAAAAGGGACTATCCACTGTGAGGACATAATCACACTAAATATCTATGCACCCAATGACAGGGCTCCAAAATACATAAAACAAACTCTAGCAGACACTGAAAAGAGAAATTGACAATAGAAAACTCCAGCACACTACCCTTGGTAAAGGACAGGACATCTAGAAAGAAACTCAACAAAGATACAGAAGAGCTAAAGGCCACAATCTACCAGCTTATCCTCATCGACATATATAGAACACTCTACCCAACAGCAATAAAGTATATACTCTACCCAACAGCAGTAAAATATACATTCTTTTCCAATGCACATGGAATGTTCTCTAGAATAGAATACATCTAAGGCTACAAAGCAATCCTCAACAAAATCCAAAACATTGTGTTAATACAAAGCATCCCCTTTAATCACAATGCCTTAAAAGTAGGAATCAACAGAAAGAACAAGAAAAAAAAAAATACACAGAAATTGAATAATACCATGCTTATTTATCTATTTATTTTTTAGAAACCACTGGGTAATAGAAAAAAATCAAGGATGGAATGAAAAGTTCCTGGAATCAAATGAAAATGAAAACACATCGTACCAAAACCTTTGGAACACAGCAAAGGCAGTGCACAGAGGTCAATTTATAGCAATAGATTCATATATCAAAAAAGAAGAATGTGATAATATCAAAATGTTAGCTTTACAACTTGAATAAATGGGATGAGAACAGCAAAAGAAGCCCAGAGCCACCAGAAAAAGGAAATAGTAAAGATCAGACCAGAAATAAATGAAATAGAGACTAGAAAGAATCAACAAAACCAAAAGTTAGTTCTTTGAAAGGATCAACAAAATCGACAAACCACTGACCAAATTGACAAAAGGAAAAACAGGAGAGGACACAAATGAACCAAAAAAGAAATGAAATGGAGGCCATTACAATAGACTCGACTGAAATAAAAAGGATCATAACAGAGTACTACAAAAAACTGTACTCCAACAAATTTGCAAACCTGAAGGAAATGGAAAAATTTCTAGAAACACACTACCTACCTAAACTAATGCAAACTGAGTTCAAGAATCTGAACAGACCCACAAGAGAAAAAATTGAAAAGACAATAAAACAAACTCCCAACAAAATGGTCCTGGCCTGGATGGCTTGTGTGAAGATCTCACACAAGTATTACTCAAACTATTTCAGAGCATAGAAAGGGAAGGGATAATTCCAAACTCATTTTATGAAGCCTGATACCAAAGTCAGACAAAGACACCACAAAAAGATAAAATTATAGACCAAAATCTCTCATGAATATAGATTCAAAAATTCTCAAAAAAATTCTAGCCAATAGAATTCAGCATCATATCCAAAAAATAATATACTTCAATCAAATGGGATTCATACCATGTATGCAAGGATGGTTCAACATCAGAAAATCAATCAGCAAAATCCACCACATAAATAAAACAAAAGAAAAGAATCACATGATCATCTCAATCAATCCAGAAAAGGCATTTGATAAAGTCCAACATTCATTCTTGATGAAAACTCTCAATAAAATATGTTGTTAGTTGTTGTTTGGTGCCATTGAGTAGGTTCTGAGTCATAGTGACCCATTGCTGCAGACACTGTGTCAATCCATCTTATTGAGGGTCTTCCTTTTTTCACTGACAGTCTACTTTACCAAGCACGATGCCCTTCTCCAGGGACAGAGACCTCCTGATAACGTGCCCAAAGTATATGAGACGTAGCCTCACCATAAAATATGAGTAGAATGGAAATCCCTCAACATAATAAAGGGCATCTATAAAATCCAATAGCCAACATCATTCTCAATGAAGACTGGTTGAAAACATTCACCCTGGGAACACAGGAACAAGACAAGGAGGCCGTTTGTCACCACCCCTATTTAACACTGTGCTGGAAGTCCTAGCTACAGCAATAAAAAAGAAATAAAGGGTATCCAAATTGGTAAGGAGGAAGTAAACAATTCCAATTTGTGGATGATATGGTACTATACATAGAGAACATAAAAGACTCCACAAAAATCTACTGGAACTAATAGAACGCTTCAGCAGAGTAGCAGGAAAAAGATGAATGTGCAAAAATCATTGGATTCCTACACACCAATAAAGAGAACTATAAAAAGGAAATCTGGAAAGCAGTATCATTTATACTAATCCCTTAAAAAATGAAATAAACCAGTAAAAATCAAACCTGTTGCTGTTGAGTTGATTCCAACTCATAGGCACCCAACTGAACAGAGTTAAACTGTCCCATAGTGTTTCCAAGGAGTAGCTGGTGTATTCAAACTGCCAATCTTTTGGTTAGCAGCCAAGCTCTTAACAATTGCCCAACCAGGGCTCCAGTTAGGAGTAAATCTAAGGAGGGATGTAAAAGACTTATACAAAGAAAACTACAAAACACTACTGCAAGAAACCAAAAGAGACCTACGTAAGTGGAAAAACATACCATGCTCGTCGATTGGTAGATTCAACATTGTGAAAATGTCAACTCTACCTGACTCTCAACCTGAAGCAATCTACAAATATGAGTCAGTCCCGATCCAAATAACAACAGCATTATTTAACTAGTTGGAAAAACTAATCATTAACTTTATATGGAAAAGAAAGAGGCCCTGGGTAATTAAAGCATCTTTTGAAGAAAAACAAAGTAGTAGGTCTCACGCTACCTGATTTCAGAACCTACTGTACAGCTATGGTACTCAAAACAGCCTGGTACTTGTGCAGTGACAGAACCATTGACCAATGGAATAGAATTAAGAACTCAGATGTAACTTCAACCACCTGTGGTCATCTGATCTTTGACAAAGGACCAACCTCCATTAAATGGGGAAAAGACAGTTTTTTTTTTTTTTTTAAACAAATGGTGCTGGCAAGATTGGATGTACATCTGTAAAAAAATGAAACAAGACTGATACCTCTCATCATATACAAAAACTAATTGAAAATGGATTAAAGACCTAAATATAAAGCTGAAAACTCTAAAGATCATATAAGAAAAAAATAGGGTCAACATTAGAGGCCTTAATACATGGCATAAATAGGACACATGCCATAACAACACACAAACACCAGAAGATAAGCTAGATAACTGGGATCTTCTAAAAATTAAACAATTGTGCTCATCAAAAGACTTCACCAATGGAGTAAAAAAGAGAACCTACAAACTGGGGGAAAAAATTGGCGATGACATATCTAACAAAATTCTAATCTCTAAATTCTATAGGAAGATCCAACAACTCTACAACAAAAAGACAAATAATTCAATTAAAAATGGGCAAAGGATATGAGCAGACACTTCACCAAAAAGATATTCAGGCAGCTAACAGACACATGAAGAAATGCTCACAATCACTAGCCGTTAGAGAAATGCAAATCAAAACTATAATGAGACGCCATCTCACCCCGACATTACTGGCACTAATTAAAAAAAAAAAAAAAAAGCTAATATTGGAGAGGCTGTGGGGAGATTGGAACCCTTATGCACTTCTGATGAGAATGCAAAATGGTGCAATCATTTTGGAAAATGATATGGCACTTCCTTAAAAAGCTAGATATAGAAATGCCATAGGATCCAGCAATTCCACTCCTAGGAATATTTCCTACAGAAATAAGAATCGTCAAAGGAATAGACATACGCACACCCACGTTCATTGCAGCATTATTCACAATCGTGAAAAGATGGAAACAACCTAGGTGCCCATCAACAGATGCATGAATGAACAAACTATGGTTATATACACAACGGAATACGATGCAAAAATAAAGAACAATGATGAATCTGCAAAACAACTCACTACATGGATGAATCTGGAAAGCATTATGCTGAGTGAAATAAGTCAATCACAAGGAGGTGAATACTGTATGAGACCACTACTGTAAAAAGTTATGAAAAAATTTACACACAGAAAGAAATCATCTTTGATGGTCACGAGGGAAGAGAGGAGAGGGGATGGAAAACACCAGACAATTGGGGCTCTAGTTTTGCAGTGGTTAAAGAGCATGGCTGCCAACCAAAAGGTCAGCAGTTTGAATACACCAGCTGCTCCTTGGAAATGCTTTGGGTCAGTTCTACTCTGTCCTATAGGGTCACTGTGAGTCACAATGGACTCCACAGCAACAGGTAACAGGTTAGACAATAAATAGATAAGTGGTAACTTTGGTGAAAGGTAAGACAGTACACAGTACTGGGGAAGTCAGCACAACTTGACCAAGGCAAAGTCACAGGAGCTTCTTAGGCACATCCAAACTGTGAGGGGCTGAATTAGTGGGCTGAGGGCTAGGGATCATGGCATTGGGGAATATCTAGGTCAATTGGCATAACATAGTTTATAAAGAAAATGTTCTACACCTTACTTTGGGAAGTAGCAACTAGGGTCTTAAAAGCTTACAAGGGGACATCTGAGGTACATATACTGGTCCCACCCTGTCTGGAGCAAGGAAGAATGAAGAAAACCAAAGATACAGGGAAAGATTAGTCCAAAGGACTAATGGACCGCAACTATCTCAGCCTACACCAGATTGAGTCCAGCACAACCAGATGGTGCCTGGCTACCACCATCGACTGCTCTGACAGGGATCATAATAGAGGGTCCAGACAGAGTTGGAGAAAAATCCAGAACAAAATTCAAACTTCCAGTAAAAAGATCAGACTTACTGGTCTGACAGGGACTAGAGAAACCCCAAGAGTATGGCTCCTAGACACCTTTTAACTCAGTACTGAAGTCACTTCTGTGGTTCACCCTTCAGCCAAAGATTAGCCAGGCATATAAAACAAACCCCCATGCTTCTGTCAGTTTGTTGTACTGTGGGAATATACTCAAGCACAACCTTCAGTATATCTCAACTGAATTTAGAGACCATCTCAAGAATAGATCAGACGTGTTGAACACTAATGACTGAAGACCAGATGAGCTGTGGAATGACATCAAGGACATCATACATGAAGAAAGCAAGATGTCATTAAAAAGACAAGAAAGAAAGAAAAGACCAAAATGGATGTCAGAAGAGACACTGAAACTTGCTCTTGAACATCAAGCAGTTAAAGCGAAAGGAAGAAATAATGAAGTAAAAGGGTTTAACAAAAGATTTCAAAGGGTGGCTCGAGAAAAAAAAAATGAGAAGAACTATAATGGCATGTGCAAAGACCTGGAGGATGGAAAGCCAAAAGGGAAGAACACACTCGCTATTTCTCAAGCTGAAAGAACTGAAGAAAAAAATCAAAGCCTCGAGTCACAATATTGAAGGATTATATGGGGAAAATATTAAACACTGCAGGAAGCATCAAAAGAAGGTGGAATGAATACACAGAGTCACTATACCAAAAATAATTGGTCAATGTTCAACCATTTCAGGAGGTAGCAGGGATTGATGGTGCTGAAAGAAGTCCAAACTGTCCTGAAGTCATCTGCAAAAAACAAGGCTCCAGGAACTGATGGAATATCAATTGAGATGTTTCAAAAAATGGATTCATTGCTGGAAGTGCTCACTCCTCAAAGCCAAGAGATTTGGAAGACAGCTAGCTGGTCAACCGACTGGAAGAGATCCTTATTAATGGCTGGTCACAAGAAAGATGATTCCACCTAATGCAAAAATTATCAAAAAATGTCATTAATATCATACACAAGTAAAATTTGATCATTCAAAATTGGCTGCTGCAGTACATCAACAGGGAATTGCCAGTAATTCAAGCCAGATTCAGAAGAGGACTTGGAACCAGGGATATCACTGCTGATGTCAGATGGATCCTGGCTGAAAGGAGAGAATACCAGAAAGATATTTACCTATGTTTTATTGACTATGCAAAGGCATTCAACTGTGTAGATCATAACAAATTATGGGTAACATTGCAAATAACGGTGTCATGAATTGATCTCCCAAAAATATGTGTATCAATCTAGCTATGCCATGATTCCCAGAGTTGTATGATTGTTCACCATTTTGTCATCTGATGTGATTTTCCTATGTTTTGTAAATCCTATCACTATGATGTCAATGAGATGGATTAGTGGCAATTATGTTGATGAGATCCAAAAGATTAGATTTTGTCTTAAGTCAATCTCTTTTGAGATATAAAAGGGAGGAGCCAGCAGAGAGATCCCATACCACCTCATACCCTATACCAACAAGAAACCAGTGCCAGGAACAAAATGCCCCCTTTGGACCTGAGATTCCTGCTAGAAGAAGATCCTAGTTCAGGGGACTATTGATGACATGGATCTTCTTCCAGAGCTGACAGAGAGAAAGCCTTCCCCTGGAAATGACACCCTGAATTTGGACTTCTAGCCTACTAGACTGTAAGAGAATAAAATTTCATTGTTAGAGCCATCAACTTGTTGTATTTCTGTTATAGCAGCATTAGAGAACTAAAACAAATAGGAATTTCGGAACACTCAATTGTACCCATGAGGAGGAACCTGTACACAGATCAAGAAGCAGTCATTCAAATGGAACAAGGGGATACTGTGTGGTTTAAAATCAGGAAAGGTGTGCATCAGGAGGAAGAGTCATTAACAAGCTTTTGATATGCAGATGACGCAACCTTGCTTGCTAAAAGTGAAGAGGACTTGAAACACCTACTGATGTAGATCATAGACTACAGCCTTCACTATGGATTACGTCTCAACATAAGGAAAACAAAAATCCTCACACGATAAGCAACTTCATGATAAAAGGTCAAAAGCTTGAAGTTGTCCAGGATTGCATTTTACTTGACTCCACAATCAACACTCACGGAAGAAACAGTTGAGAAATCGAAAGACATCGCATTGAACAAATCTGCTGCAAAAGACCTCTTTAAAGTGTTGGAAAACAAAGATGTCACCTTGAAGGGTAAGGTGTGCCTAATCCAGGCTGTGGTGTTTTTAATCACTTCATATGCATGTGAAAGCTGGACGGTGAATATGGAAGACAGAAAAAGAATTGACACCTTTGAATTGTAGTGTTGGTGAAGAGCATTGTATATACCGTGGACTGCCAAACCCAAAATCCCAGTGCCATAGAGTCGATTCCGACTCATAGCGACCCTATAGAACAGAGTAGAACTGCCCCATAGAGTTTCCTAGGAGCGCCTGGCGGATTCGAACTGCCGACCCTTTGGTTAGCTGCCATAGCCACCAGGGACTGACAAAAGAACAAACAAATCTGTTGTGGAAGAAGTATAACCAGAATGCTCCTTAGAAGCAAGGGTGGCAAGACTACGTCTCACATAGTTTGGACATGTTGTTAGGAGGGATCAGTTCCTGGAGAAAGACATCATGCTTGGTACAGTAGTGGGTCAGCGAAAAGAGGAAGACCCCCAATGAGATGTATTGACACAGTGGCTGCAACAATGGGCTTAAGTGTAACAAAGATTATGGAGATGGTGCAGAACTGGGCGGTGTTTCATTCTGTTGTATACAGGGTCACTATGAGTCGGAATCAAGTCAACAGAAGCTAACAACAACAGCAATAAAACAAACGATAACACACATAGTTTAACCATGTATATGAGACTAAATAGGCACACCAGCCTAAGGACAAGGACAAGAAGACAGAAGGGGACAGAAAAGCTGACCAAATGGAAATTGGAAATCAGAGATCGAGAAGGCGAGAGTGCTAACATATCACGGTCTTAGCAACCAATGTCACAAGACAGTATGTATATTAGTCGTTTAATGAGAAAATACTTTGCTCTGTGAACTTGTACATAAAGCTCAATTGAAAAAAAAAAACTGTATAACAGGAAAAATAGGGAATTCTGCTTTGGTTCAAGATTTACAATCCCCTGTTGAATACAGAAGCCCTGGTGGCACAGTGGTTAAGAGCTCAGCTGCTAATCAAAAGGATGGCAGTTTGAATCCACCAGGTGCTCCTCAGAAACTCTACGGAGTTCTACTCAGTCCTATAGGGTCCTTATGAGTCAGAATAGACTCGACAACAATAGGGTTGGGTTTTTTTTTTTTTTTTGGTTTATTGACTACATTGAAAAAAATAAATAGACAAAGTATTTTTTTTTTTAATTAGGCAAACAGGTAAGATGTTGCTTTTCAGAAAACCAGCTACAGAATCCTCCATAAACTTACCCAGAAATGATTCAATCCAGATAGCTTTTTTTGAATAAATAGTGACGCATGTTACTTATGCTTTCAAAATCTCACTGTACATGCACCCATGCTATCTGGTAGGATTTCATAGAATAGGCTAATAAAAAAGAGGAATTATGCTGTTTCTATGTACACAGACATGTGAAATAAAACTTAAAAGTTTAAAAATGCACACAAAATGTGCCCTTTATGTAGCCATAAAGCCTTTTAGAACCTTAAAAATCCCACCCAAACTTTTTTTGAGAACCATGCTTGAAGAACACTTAAACTTGGATGTTTTTCCCATATGGTTTTTTATCTTGTTTTTGCCCTTCATAGGTCATTTTCAATTTCTACTTAGACTAGTGAACTCATTTCTTTAGTAATGAAACTCACTCAAAAATAAACTTCGCTTTGATTTTCAGCTCTGGTGTTTTTTATTTTTTGATATGATATGTTTAAATCCCTCTCCCTTATCCTCTTCATTTAACCAGTTATCTAGTTCTCTCAATCCTTCTGATAAACATGTTTTTGCATCCTATTTCCTACAATTTCTACTGCCAATAAAACCAATCATTGCTGCTTACCTAACTTACTGTACTAGACTTCTAACTTTCGTCCTTGTACTCATGTTCATCCTTCTCGAATTTGTTCTCAGAAAATCTTTCAGAGGAAAGCTTCTTATAATACATATGTTATCATGCCATTCAATTATTTTTAAAAAGTTAGAGGTGGTAAGTTTTTCTTTGGGTGATGACCAAAACCATTACTGTAGACTGTAAGGCTCATTACAGTCTGTGATGGTTAAGGTTGTGTGTCAACTTGGCTGGGCCATGATTCTCGTTGTATATATGTGATCACCCCCATGATGGTGTCTGCTGTGAGTAGCCAATTAGTTGGAGTTTCCTTGGGCATGTAGCCTGCACTCAAATACAAGTGGATGTTCTGACTTTTGCCCTCTCTGGATCCTGCAGCTGCCTCTTGTTTGCCTGACCTCCATTTCCTTGGGACTTGAACTACCAGCTTACCTACCAATCTTGGGATTCATTGATCTTTACAATCTGTGAGCAAGAATCCTGCTCTCAGCCTCTGTGACTATGTGAATCAGGAGAAGCATGTATCGTGATCCACAGACTTCGGACATTTCAGCCTCTACAATTGTGTGAGCTGTTTCCTTGATATAAATGTGTGTGTGTGTGTGTGTGTATAAATATATATATTTATGTGCTTTACAGGTTTTGCTTCTTTAGAGAACCCAGCTTAAGACATTTGGTACTGAGAATGGTTCTAGAGAAACTAAACTGTAAGGATGGGTTTTCTGAATTGGTTCTTAAGTCTGGTTAGTCTTCAAGATACTGATGACTCTGCTTCCAGTAGTAAAGAGGGCACTGCTAATCCATGGAGTGAGGTGGCAATATAAATATGCAAAATATCACCATCAATAGATCAGGTATTGGTGAAAGGTGAGACTCTGAGTGATAACATGTATGATACCTTTCTACAATTTTGTCATAATGAGAAGTATAATGAAGCTGGTTGGTTGGTCCTACTTTTGCCAGACAAACTGGTGAAAGAAAGAGATGCACTCAGGGCTTCAGAGCCAGCTCAAGTGCTTCATAAAAAACCTTAAAGTTTCCACTTGTGCTTTGAAAGAAAGCCTTATTTCTTGGAGTAACAGAGCCAATATTGCTGAAAACCAAACCCAGAATCTTATTGTAAGAGTGGCTGAATTACAATGCCAGCTCAATTTCCAACTAACAGAGGTGTCTGAAGTTAAAGTAAGGGCATTGATTAGGAAGAAATGGGACCCTGAAACTTGGGCTGGGGACATATGGGCAGATAATCGGGAAGCTGTATACACTGAGCCCCTAAATTCTGTTGAATCACTCCTGCCAGCAGAACCAGCCCCATCTGAAGAGATTACTTCATGTTTATCTGCCACACCACCCTGACCAGAAAAACCATTAGCCTTTCCACTCCCATCTGATGAGATTTCCCTAGCCCAGATACCTCTAAAGAGTCCTTGCCTGAGTCATTGCCTGTGGCATCGTCTGAGGCAGATGCTTTACAAGACGATGCTCAGTGTTCTCAAAACAATTCCACACTATGTATTCTGGCTTCTAGACCTATAACTAGACTTAAGTCCCAAGGAGACCCAAAAAGTGAAGTACAAAGTGTGGCACAGGAGGAGGTAAGCTATATCTCACTCCTGGTACCAAATAACTTAAGATGGGTTCTATAGAGAAGCAAAATCATTAAAGCATATAAACATATATAGAGAGAGATTTATATCAAGGAAACAGTTCAAGTGGTTATAGAGGCTGGAATGTCCCAAGTCCATGGAGCAGGATAATGACTTCTCCTGATTCACGTAGCTGCAGAGGCTGGGGAACCCAAGACTGGCAGGTCAGAGAGCAGGGCTCTTGCTCACGGGATGTGAAGGTCAATGGATTCTAAGATCAGCAGGCAAGATCTCAATGCTGCTGATTCACATAGCAGCAGGGGCTGGTGAACCCAATATCGTCAGGTCAGAGAGCAGAACTCTCACTCAAAGGCTGTGAAGATCGACAAATTCCAAGATCAGCAGGTAAGTCCCAAGAATCAGATATCAGATGAACAAAAGGCTGCTGCAAGATCCAGAAAGGGCAAAAGCCAAAATGCCCACTAATATTCAGATGCAGGCTACACACCCAAGGAAACTCCCCTTCAACTGACTGGCTACTTGAGGCATCAAATATTTTTGTTTTCTCCACTTATAAAATATAATATGTAAATGGGGCTAGTGTGCTTTCAGTTTTAGTTGTATCTTGTTAGGTGAAAGTATGACTTTGCAATTGGGATTATTCAGAGATTATGTACAGTTTGGGGAGATGTGTACAGGTGCCAGGTTGACAAGGGGTGGGCTGTGATGGTTAAGATTGTATGTGAATTTGCCTGGGCCATGATTCTCAGTGTTCATTTGTGATCACTCTTATGATGGGATCTGTTCTGAAGTTGAACTGTATTTGTCTTTGCAGTCTCTGAACCATTCCAAGCTTCCATTGTTTGCACCACTGTACCCCTAGCATTTGGAAATATTTATTGAATTAATGAAATAGTTTATGAGTGAATAGTTGTTTTCGATAATTCTTTGGTGAGTTTCTTCAGGATTGCTTTCATGTTTGCTCAACTCCTTTCTGTATGTCTCTAATAATTCAGTACTGACCAAGACCACTTTGTTGTCTCAGCTCATCTTTACGGTCAAGACTACACATCACAATTATGTGACTTGCTTCCCTTTAAATCAAAGTCCAATGCTGTTTTGCTCAACTAGGGCCCAGGTGAAGCTTTCTCATAGTTCAGAATATGACTCTTATCATTAATATCACATGAAAGCAAAATTTTGCTGAAGATCATTCAAAAGCAGCTGCAGCAGTATATCGACAGGGAATTGCCAGAAGTTCAAGCCAAATTTAGAAGAGGACATGGAACCAGGAATATCATTGCTGATGTCTGATGAATCCTGGCTGGAAGCAGAGAATACCAGAAAGACGTTTACCTGTGTTTCACTGACTATGCTAAGGCATTTGACTGTGTGGATCATAACAAATTATGGGTAAAATCACAAAAGAATGGGAATTCCATAACACTTAATTGTGCTCATGAGGGCTCTGTAATGGATCAAGAGGCAGTCACTTAAACAGAACAAGGGGATACAGTATGGTTTAAAGTCAGGAAAGGCGTGTGTCAGGGTTGTATACTTTCACCATACTGATTCAATCTTTATGGTGAGCAAGTGATCTGAGAAGCTGAAGTATCTGAAGAAGAAAGGGTCATCAGAATTGGAGGAAGACTCATTTACAACCTGCATGATACAGATGACACAACCTTGCTTGCTGAAAATGAAGAGGACTTGAGGCACTTGCTGATGAAGACCAAGGACCACAGCTTTCAGTATGGGTTACATCTCAATATAAAGAAAACAAAAATCCTCACACCTGGACCAATAAGCAACATCATGAAAAATACAGAAAAGATTGAGGTTGTCAAGGATTTCATTTTACTTGGATTCACAATCGACACCCATGGAAGCAGCAGTCAAGAAATCAAAAGACGCATTGCATTGAGCTAATCTGCTACAAAGGATCTCTTTAAATTTGAGTTGAAAAGCAAAGATGTCACCTTGAAGACTAAGGTGTGCCTGACCCAAGCCATGGTATTTTCGATCTTGCTGTATGCATGAGAAGGCAGGGCAATGAATAAGGAAGACTGAAGAAGAACTGATGCCTTTGAATTGTGGTGTTGGCAAAGAGTATTGGATATACCATGGGCTGTCAAAAGAACGAATAAATCTGTCTTGGAGGAAATACAGCCAGTGTGCTTCTTGGAAGCAAGGATGGTGAGACTATGTCTTGCATACTTTGGACATGTTGTCAGGAAGGATCAGCCCATGGAGAAGGACAACAAAAAGTAGAGGGTCATTGACAAAGAGGAAGACCCTCAATAAGATAGATTGACACAGTGGCTGCAACAATGGGCTGAAGCATAGCAACAATTGTGAGGATGGCACAGTATGGACAGCATTTCATTCTGTTGTGCATAGGGTTGATATGAGTTAGAACTGACTGTATGTCACCTAACACCAACAAAAACATCATTAGAAGGTTCTAGATAGAGAAGCCAAATGACTCACCGGGTTTTCTCCTACTGTTTTGACTGCTTTTCAGAGTTTTTGCTGGTTTCTTCTCATCTACCTTATCTCTAAATTTGTGCATACCCATGTATGACTTCTCACTTTTGTCTTCCTTTATTGGTGATATCATTGTTGTTGTTATTCTCAGGTGCTGTCAAGTAGGTTCCAACTCACAGCAACTCTATGTACAACAGAAGGAAATACTGCCTGTTTGCGTGCCATCCTCACAATCACTGCTATACTTGAGCCCATTGCCGCAGCCACTGTGTTAAACCATCTCTTTGAGGGTCTTCTTTTCAGCTGACCTTCCACTTTATCAAGCATGATGTTCCTCTCCAGGGACTGGTCCCACCTAATAATATGTCCAGATCACTGTACATGAAACAGATTCTAGCGATCTTTACTTTTAAGGAGCATTCTGGCTGTACTTCTTCCAAGACAGATTTGTTTATTCTTCAGGTATTCCATATTCAATATTCTTTGTCAACACTGTAGTTCAAATGAATCAATTCTTCTTTGGCCTTCCTTATTCATTGCCCAGCTTTCACATTCATGTGAAGTGATTGAAAATACCATGGCTTGGGTTAGGTGCACCTTAGTCCTCAAAGAGACATCTTTGCTTTTTAACGCTTTAAAGAGGTCTTTTGAAGCAGAATTGCACAATGCAGTCTAAGTCATTTGATTTCTTTACTGCTGCTTTCATGAAGCTTGATTGTGGATCCAAGTAGAATGAAATCTGTAGCAATTTCAATCTTTTCTCTGTTTATCATGATGTAGGTTATTGGTCTAGTTGCAAGGCTTTTTGTTTTCTTTACGTTGAGGTGCAATCCATACGGAAGGCTGTAATCTCTAATCTTCATCAGTAAGTGCTTCAAGTCCTCCTCACTTTCAGCAAGTAAGATTGTGTTATCTGCACATATCCCAGGTTGTTAATAATTCTCCCCCCAATCCTGATGCCATGTTTTTCTTCATATAGTCCAGCTTCTCAGATTACTTGTACTGCATACAGATTGAATAAGTATGGTGAAGGAATACAACCCTGATGCACACCTTTCCTGATTTTAAACCACAAAGTATCCCCTGATTATGTTCAAATGACTGCCTCTTGGTCTATGCACAGGTTCCTCATGACCACTTAGATGTATACGGGAATTTGCATTTTTCTCAATGTTATCCATAATTTATTATGATCTGCATAGTCAAATGCTTTTGCATAGTCCATAAAACACAGGTAAACATGTTTCTGATGTTCTCTGCTTTCAGCAAAGATCCATCTGACAGTAGCAGTTATAGCCCTCATTTCAAGTTCTTTTCTGAATCCAGCTTGAATATCTGACATTTCCCTGTCGATGCACTGCTGTGACTGCTTTTGAATTATCTTCAGAAAAAAATTTTCTTGGGTGTGATATTAATGATATTGTTTGATAATTTCTGTGTTCTGTTGGATCACCTTTCTTTGCAATGGGCACAAATAGGGATCTTTTCTAGTCTGTTGTCCATGTAGCTGTCTTCCAAATTTCTTGGCATAGATGAGTGAGTGTCTCCAGTGCTGCATCCATTTCTTGAAATATCTCAATTGGTATTCACTCAGTTCCCAGAGCCTACCTTTTCACCAATGCCTTCAGTGCAGTTTGGACTTCCTTTAATATCATCAGTTCTTAATCATATGCTGTCATGGATTGAATTATGTCCCCCCCCCAAAAATGTTTGTATCAACTTAGGCCATGATTCCCAGTATTGTGTGGTTGTCCTACATTTGGTGATTGTAATCTTATGTTGAGAGGATTAGGGTGCGATTGTAGCACCACCCTTACTCAGGTCACCTCCTGGATCCAAGGTAAAGGGAGTTTCCCTGGGGTGTGGCCTGCACCATCTTTTATCTCTCAAAAGATAAAAGGAAGGGGAAGCAAAGCAGAGATTTGGGGACCTCAGACCACCAAGAAAGCAGCACCAGGAGCAGAGCTTGTCCTTTGGACTTGGGGTCCCTGCACCTGAGAAGCTCCTTGACCAGGAGAAGATTGAGGACAAGGAACTTTCTCTAGAGCAGACACAGAAAGAAAGCCTTCCCGTGGATCCAATGCCCTGAATTTGGACTTGTAACCTACTAGACTGTGAGAAAATAAATTTCTCTTTGTTAAAATCATCCACTTGTGGCATTTCTGTTACAGCAGCACTAGATGACTAAGACATATGCTATCTCCTGAAATGGTTAAGTATTCCTTTCATCTTTTGATGCTTCCTGTGTAGTTCAATATTTTGCCAATAAAATCCTTCCATACTGCAACTCAAGGTTTGAATTTTTTCTTTAGTTCTTTCAGCTTGAAAAATGCTGAGCATGCTCTTTCCCTTTGGTTATCTAACTCCAGATCTGTGCACATTTCATTATAGTATTTTACTTTCCCTTCTTGAGCTGCCATTTGAAATTTTCTCTTTAGCTCTTTTACTTCGTCATTTTTTCCATTCACTTTAGCTGCTCTGTGTTCAAGAACAGGTTTCAGGGTCTCTTCTGACATTCATTTTGTTCTTTTTCTTTCTTTCCTGTCTTTTTTAATGACCTTTTGTTTTCTTCGTGTATGATGTTTTTGATGTCATCGCACAATTCACCTAGTCTTCAGTTATTAGTGTTCAATCTGTCAAATATACTCTTGAGATGGTTTTCAAATTCAGGGTGGATATAATCAAGATCATATTCTGGATTTTGTGAACTTGTTTTAGTTTTCTTGAGATTCAACTTGAACTTGCATAGGAGCAATTGATAGTCTGTTCCATAGTCAGTGCCTGGCCTTGTTCTGGCTGATAATATTGAGCTTCTTCATTGCTCCTATCCACAGATGTAGTGAACTTGATTCTTGTGTATCCATTCCCAGGAGATCCATGTGTACAATCACTATTTATGTTATTGAAAGGAGGTATTTATAATGAAGAAGTTGTAGATGCTGAAAAATTCTATCATGTTATCTCTCTGGCATGGCTTCCACCACCCAGGCCATATTTTTCAACTACTGATTCTTCTTCTTTGCTTCCAACTTTCTCATTCCAATCACCAGTAATTATCAATGCATCTTGATTTTGCACTTGATCAATTTCAGACTGCAGAAGTTGACAAAATTCTTCATTTTTGACATTAGTTATTGGTGTTTAAATTTGAATTATGATTTATTAACTGGTCTTCCATTTAGGCATATAGATATTATCCTATCACTGACAGCATTATACTTCAGGATAGATCTTGAAATATTTTTGACAATGAATGTGACACTTCTCTTCAATTTGTCATCCCCAGCATAGTAGACCACATGATTTTCTGATTCATAATGGCTTATAAATCCGTTTCAGCTTGCTAATGCCCAGGATATCAATGTTTTTGTGTTCCATTTAATTTTGTGACACCTTACAATTTTCCTAGGTTCATATTTTGTACAGTCCACATTTTGATTATTAATGAATGTTTACAACTGTTTCTTCTCATTTTGAGTGCTGTCACATCAGGAAATGAAGGTCCTGAAAGCTTTACTCCATCCACATCATTCAGGTTGACTCTACCTTGAGGAGGCATTCTGAGTACCTTCCAACCTAAAGTGCTCATCTTATGCCACTATACCAGACAATATTTCACTTCTATTCATAAGGTTTTCACTGGCCAATTTTTTCAGAAATAGATCACCAGATTCTTCTTCCTAGTCTGTCTCAGTCTAGAAGCTCCACTGAAATCTGCCCACCATGGACGACCCTGCTAGTATTTGAAATACTGGTTGTATATCTTTGAGCATCACAGCAATGTGCAAGCCACTTCAGCACAACAAACTGACAGAGAAGTGGTGGGATGATTTCATTAAATATCTGTTTTTATATCACATATATATTAATTTTTTTATTTCAGCATAAAATAAGGCATAAAAATTCTATCTCAGCACAGAAAGTAGGGTCTTTAAAATATCACCAATTTATTAGCTCACAGGCCTCTAGGTCAGAACTCTGTATTGTGAATTCTCTGCTCAGGGTATCGCAAAGCTTAAATCCAGATACCAGCTAGTCATGATTCTTGTCTGGAAGCTCCTGGGAAAATTTCTCTAGCACAACCAATTTCATTGTTGGCAGAATTGCCTCACTACGTGCTACACTTCATCATTAAGCTAGCAATGGCATGCCTAATCCTTCTTGTGCTTCAAGTCTCTGATTTCTCCTGCAATCAGCCAGAGAAAACTCTCTACCTTTATAGGGCTAATGCAATTCGGTCAGGCTCACCAACATAATATTCCTATCTAAATGTCAACTATTAAATATATTATTACTTAGTCACAGTAGTAAAACTCATCATATTTACCATCCCAAAGATTGCACATGGCCTGTACATAAGGGATGGAACATCTTGAGTAATGCCATAGAATACTGCTCGCAGTATAAAATGTAAAATGAATATTTCTCATAAAGTTAAAATGACTCCTGCTGTTATTTTCTGATCCATACTTGAGGATTAAATGAAGCATGAAAAGGCTGTCCTTGCAATGACTATCCACACCACTATAATAGCATTCTTATTGAGTGACAATTTTTTATTGCCACTTTCATAGTGAGAAACAAATATTTTAACTAGCAAAAATTTCTCTTAAGTGTTTGCTTTACTGTCAGATATGTTTTTAACCAAACAATTTCTTATCTGATTAAATTTCTTTAAAGTTAGGTTTAGAGTAAACATTTGGTGTGAAGATTCCATACTTCAAAGATCTCTAAATTGCCTTTTCCAATCTAGCTTTCCTTAGGACTTGGTAGGAAAAAAAAATAGGTTATTCAAGAGTAGAGTGGTGATCAGTCTTTTTTCAATTCCTTCAGTAGGTCTCTGATTGGGATAACAATTTTCATTTATCTAATTGTCAGCTCATCCTGTATCATATAGGGAAATGCTCTCTTTTATTATTCTATTTTGTTTTATTTAGTAAATTATACACGTTACATGGTTAAAGGAGTTTTGAAATAATTAATATGAAACATATGAGATCAATTTTATGATATTAATTATGCTATTGTGGTTAGTTGCTATTGAGTTGATGCCATCTCATGACAACCTTACATATAACATAACATTTCTTGGTCCTGTACTGGCATGTTTGCCTCCCAACCTAGGAGGGCCATCTTCCAGAACTATATCAAACAATATTCTGTAGTGATCTACAGGTTTTCATTGGCTAATTTTCAGAAGTATCCTACCAGGGCTTTCTTCTTAGTCTGTCTTAGCCTGGAAGCTCTGCTAAAACCTGTCTGCCATAGGTGACCCTACTTATTTTTGAAATACTGGTGGCATAGCTTCCGGTATCATAGCAACAAACAAGTCATTACAAACTGATGGTAAATGGTTGGTGGTGGTTATGCTAGATGTACAAAGTTAAACTGGAAAATATAATTGGGTCTCCCAAAAATAAATTAACAGATATGTGTGATATAATCTCACTTAAAAGAGTGGGAGTAAAAAGCTGACTTAAGCAAGTATGGAAAATGGTACTTTGGTTAGATACAAAAAAAAAAAAAAATGCATAAACTCAGTACTCTATTTCAGAAATTAGCAATCTATGACCCATGAGACAAATACAGGCACCACCTGTTTTCATATGGTCAGCAAGCTAGGAAGGGTTTTATAACTGTAAATGCTAAACGTGAAAAAAAAGATTATTAGCCTTTCATCAGAGCAGTTGCTCGATTTTACCTATAGCCCTGCAAAGCTTAAAATATTTAATATCCTGTTCTTTACAGAAAAAAGTTTGCCAACTCCTGCTCTACTTATTTTTATTTATTTATTTATTTTTACCTCACAGTGCTATAGGTTACTAATTCTGGAATTCATATATAACCTAGGTTGAAAGAATAAGTATATAAATTATAGATAATAAGAGTTAGGTTTTTCATTGTCAGAGAAAGAATTTACAAAGGAACAGGGGAGAAGACGGAAGTTAGAGTGAGTGCTGTGTTGCCATTTTTGTCAGAGTATCAGTAATAACTTATGTTTATTTTAAGATAGGTAATAGCTAGCTAGCTCACTAGATAAATAAATATGGGTATATAGATACAGGTATAACTTGCTCTGTTTGTGTACATGCATTAGTATACTCACATATATACTTGCTTTCTCTGTGACCTGAGAGGGCCTAACCTTGTGGCCTAGATGCAGTGAAATCCCAGTAACAATGACCACAGTCAATGGCCAGACCTTGATTTCCAAATACTAAATGCCATTCTCCTTTAAAAAGAACTAGGACTTAGGGTTACCAACCATTTGTCTGTTTGTCTTACTGTGGAGGCTTGCATGCTGTTAGAATGCCAGAAGCTATGCCACCTATATTTCGAATACCAACAGGGTCACTTATGATAGACAGGTTTCAGAGGAGCTTCCAGGCTAAGACAGATGAGAATAAAGGCCTGGAAGTCTACTTCTGAAAATTAGCCAGCGGAAGGCCTATGGATCACAATAGATACTGTCCAATATGATGGCTCAGGATTAGGTAACATTTCCTTCTGTTTTAAATGGGGTTGCCATGAGTAGGAGCTAACTTGGGGGCAACTAACAAAAACAACAAGGATTTGATGCAACACTAATACTAAATGAACATGAAACAATTTGTAACACCATAAAGTAAAAGAAAAAACTAAAAAATAAATCAATAAAGAGATACAGAAGCCAGTATGAAAGACCTCTCCCTGGTCATAGCTGGAACAATTTGAGTAACAAAATAATAGCAATGGTATTGAAAAACAACCCAAAGAACAATATAAATATACACCAGTAAAACAGTGTATGCTGATACCTCCTCTCCACGAGGTAGTACTTAATCTCTTACCACCTTTCCCTAAGTGGAATAGACTTAGTGACTCACATTCAAAGGATAAAATATGAAAAGAGAAAAAGTAGTAATTTTATGGTGGAGAGTCCTGGCATACACCATCCTAATCAAGTAATGAAGTTTAACATCATCATGAATAAGTCACATTGATATATACTTCCTGATATGTTGTCATGAGAATAAAATTTCACCTCTGTGATCTTCCTCCTCATACCTGTAACCATAGTCTAATCATGAAAAAACATAAGACAAACACTATTTTAGGATTTTCTGCAAAATACTGGACTAGTACTCTTCAAAATGTCAAGGTCATAAAAAACAAGGAAAGCCTGAGACTCTGTCACAGATTTGAGAAGCTAAACAGACATGAAAATTAAATGCAGTGTGGTATCCTGGAATGAATCATCTAAAAAAAAAAAAAAGGACATTGTCATGGATTGAATTGTGTCCTCCCAAAATATCTGTCAACTTGACTAGGTCACGATTCCCAGTATTTTGCGATCAACTACCGTTTTATCATCTGATGTGCTTTCCCTATGTGTTGTAAATTCTAGCACTGTGATATAATGAGATGGATTAGTGGCAGTTATATTCATGAGATCTACAAGATTAGATAGAATCTTAAGCCAACCTCTTTTGAGATATAAAAGAGAGAAGAGAGCAGGGAGACAGGGAGACCTCATATCCCCAATAATGAAGAGCAGGAGTGAGCATCATTTGTATCTGGGGTCCCTGTGCTGAGAAGCTACTTGATCAGGTGAAGATTGATGACAAGGACCTTCCACCAGAGCTGAGAAGAGAAAGTCTTCTGCTGGAGCCCATGTCCTGAATTTGGATTTGTATCCTACTAGACCGTGAAAGGATAAATTTCTCATTGTGGAAGCCATATGCTTGCGGTATTTCTGTTATAGCAGCACTAGAAAACTAACACAGACATTAATGAAAAAAGTAGTGAAATTCAAATAAAATCTGTAGTTTAGTTATTGGTTTTATAGCAATGTTAATATCTTAGTTTTGATAATTCACTATAGTTATATAAGATGCTAAAGTAAAAAGAAGCTGAAAGAAGAGTATATGAGAACTTGTACCATCTTTGTCATTCTTCTGTAAATCACATTATTTCAAAATAAAATGTTTATGAATTAGTTAAATGTAAGTTAAAATATTTTTTAAATCACTGTTTTTGTTTAATTTTTCATAATTTAATATCTTCACTCACGTCTTCTGATGCAGTATGCAGTTTATTCACGGAATGACCTTAACAGTGAAGTAACTTCGTTTTTGGTACTCTAAGGGCAGCAACATTCTGAATTAATGGGAGAAGGAGAAGGCATGGAACCAAAAAGTGTATTATTGATGAGCTAAATAATTTTGCTTTACAAAGAGATCTCCTACATATGCCATTTAGTGATTCATGCTTCTGAGTACTCCTTATTGACAAAATCCATTAGCACACTGGAATATAGGTACAGTCCATCAAATATCTAACTTTTATTTGTTTGATTGATGGATTTTTAGAAAAAAATAAATGGTTTCCTAACACCAGATAGAGTATTACAGTTGACATTGGTTCACTGAGAGGGTATTTCTACATTCCAGATTTGATAAATGAAAACATGTTTTGTACCAAAACTATGTTAGAAACCTTGAGGTTCAGAAACTCATTTCAGATAACTCCTCAACCCTATACAGAAGTGATATGCTAAGCTACAAAGTACCTTGAAAATTTCTTGGGAACATACTTTTTTAGGAGATTCATACAGTCATGTCCTTTTCACCCTACCAAGGCTTACAAATAAGACTACTTTACATCTAGAAGTCAGTATTTCCTGGGACAGTGTTCAGGGCAGATATTTCACGTGTTTCAGGATTCATGAGACTCTTTTCTTTACATAAGCACTATTACCCATTGTCATGATTAAAGTTAGAGGCCAAGACAAAGCAGGGACTAAAGTCACTAAAGAAATCTATTCTGTCTTAGTTTTCACTTTTTCCAATTTCACATCAATAAGTCATAAAGCAGGTAAGAACATGTTAGAAGTGAAATGGGGGGGCGGGACCTAGATGGCTGACTAGGTAGAGGCTCCCACTTATCCCTCCTGCAACGAAGACTCGAAAAAACAAGTGAATTGATTACATACATAACAATCTGCAAACCCTGACCATCAAATGCAGAACTAAGGAGTTGACCTTAGTGACAGGGGAGTGAAAAGCCACGCACTGAAGCAGCAACCATTTCCAGAGCTGGCATGCCGTGCCACAGCCTTGGTCCGTTGTGGTTCCTTTGTGCCAGAGTATTGGGGCTGGTTGTGGCTTACTGAAACAGGGCAAGCACAGGATGCAGCCTTAACCCCTTGGAGCAGCTTCAGCTGGGACCCAGCCAGGGCACACAGGCTACACACCGACACGGCTGACAGGAGAACAAGAAAACACGAGGAAGCAGCAACTGGTTTCAGAGCCTGGAATGCAGCATCCCAGCCAGGAGACCTTGGTGCTGGCCTTTGGACTAAGCGCAAAGGGGCTGATCTTGGCTCCTTGAGACAGTGGAAGCACAGGAAGCAGCCCTAACCCTCTGGGGCAATCTCGGCAGGGACCCAGCCAGAGCACACAGGCTACACAGCTCTCTGGAATCTCAGATAATACAGTCCTTACCAAAAAAGATAAGTAAGTGTGTCTATGGTGCCACGCTACTCTCTCCTATCTATCTGATCCCTCCCCTCCCTGCCCCAGCCACCTTCATTAACAATGGAATTCCATGGGCCAGAGAGTGAAGTCCTCTGTAGGTTTTTTTTTTTTTTTTTTTCCTTTCTAACCTACTCTCCTGGCCTAGAAAAGCAGCAATTAACAACCAGGGGAAAAATCTTTCCCTGACTTCCCTAAACTGGAATAACAATACAGGACCAGCTCCATCCATGCATAAGAGAGCAACAGTCTTTGGCTTTCACCCCTACAGGGAACCAGGTGGCTATTATAATGCAAAGGTAATTTTGTTAGAGATCTGACTGTAATTGTCTTAGCTGAGGAGTAGAAAGGCAAGTTTTGAAGGTCACATACCTCTCTACCTATTAAACAGACCCCTCACTGATCCACAGCAGGGAACCGAGGGCTGAACCTCCACCCACACCTACTGCAAAAGGGATCTGAGGACACTGACACCTACAAACTTTAGAGGTACAAGCACTGGGTGCCTAAGGTACAGCCACAGAGGCCACCCACAAGAGTGCTCTGGATAAAGAGACACTCCTACCTGACTGGCACTTGGGGGAAAGCTGTCAGCATCCTGCCCTCCTCGGAGTGTGACCCCTGCTACTACTAGAAACTGGCACATACAACCATCACCACTACTCCTCTAAGTTAATAGGTGACAGCCTACACTACACACTAGGTGACCCATTATCAGGACACCTGAGCTGATTCTATTCAAGAATAGTGAATGGATAAATAGGCTTATATATCTGGTAACAGCTCAAACCAGCTGGTAACAGGACATAAGTGATTCAAAGGCTACAACAATCAAGATGGCACAATCTAGTAGTCCATATGGGTGTATTGAAACAAAACAAAACAAGAAGATAAGACTCAGTGAGCAAATATTAAAGAAATCATTACAATATCTTATAGAAGGCTCAGAGACAGCAGTCTATATCAAATCACATAAAGAAGCAGACCACGATAGCTTCTACAAACCCTAAATCAAAGAATCAAAATCTTTCCTGATGAAGATACATTCCTGGAATTGCCAGATGTAGAACATAAAAAACTATTATACAGAATGCTTCAAGACATCAGGGATGACTTCAGAACTGAAACAAGGCAATCTACAGAAAAAGCCAAGGAACACACAGATAAAGCAGTTGAAGAAATCAAAAAGATTATTCAAGAACATAGTGAAAAACTTAATAACCTGCAAAGAATCTATAGAGAGACAGCATTCAGAAATTCAAAAGACAGGCAATAAAATTACAGAATTAGACAACTCAATGGGATGTCAGAGGAGCAGGAATTGGAATGCAGAGTTGGGGAGATGGAGGAGGATAAGGCAATTGACACCATATATTTGAAGAAAAATCAAACAAAAGAAATTAAAAATATGAAGAAACATTAAGAATCATGTGGGAATCTATAAGGAAGAATAATTAGCTTGTGATTGGAGTTCTAGAACAGGGAGGAGTAACAGAAAATACAGAGAGAATAGTTGAAGATCTGTTGGTAGAAAACTTCCCTGGCTTCATGAAAGATGAAAGGATATCTATCCAAGATGCTCATCGAACCCTATACAAGATAATCCCAAAAGAAAATCACCAAGACATATTCTCATCAAACTTGCCAAAATCAAAGACAAAGCGACAATTTAAAAAACAGCCAGGGATAAATGAAAAGTAACTTACAAAGGAGAAACAATAAGAATAAGTTGGGACTACTCGGCAGAAACCATGCAGGCAAGAAGGCAATGGGATGACATATATAGAACACTGAAGGAGAAAAACTGCCAGCCAAGAATCATATACGCAGCAAAACTCTCTCTCAAATATGAAGATCAAATGAAGACATTTACAGATAAACACAAGCTTAGAGAATTTGCAAAAATCAAACTAAAGCTACAAGAATTACTAAAGGAAATTCTTTGGTCAGAAAATCAATAATATCTGATACCAACATAACACAAGGTCACAGAACATACTGATATCAACTCAGATAGAGAAATCACAAAATCAAAAAGAGATTAAAAAAAAAAAGCTCAAAACAGGGAATCATTGATGTCATTATGTAAAAGATTACAACAATAAAAAAATAGGGACTAAATACAGAAGGCAGAGATCTTTCATATGGAGAGGAAACCAAGGTGATACAGGGTGATACAAGTTAGATTTTTACTTAGAAAAATAGGGTTAAATATTAAGGTAACTGCAAAGAGGTCTAACAATTCCATACTTCAAAATAAAGATAAACATAAAAATTCAGCAAAAATAAATTCCACTACTATGAAAAAGAGGAACACACAATTTACAAAGAAAAACTTCTCAGCACAAAAAAGTAAGTGGAAAAATGAAATTGTCAACTACACACAAAAAAAGGCATCAGAATGGCAGCACTAAACTCATAAACCCAGAAACCTAATGCTGTCGAGTCAATTCCAACTCATAGTGACCCTATGGGACAGAGTAGAACTGCCCTGTAGAGTTTCCAAGGAACGCCTGGCAGATTCAAACTGCCGACCTCTTGGTTAACAGATTTAGCACTTAAGCACTACCCCATGAGGGTTTCCACTAAACTCATACTTATCTATAATTAAGCTGAATATAAATGGACTAAATGCACCAATAAAAAGATAAAGAGTTGCAGACTAGATAAAAAATCAAGATCCATCTATATGCTGCCTACAAGAGGCACACCTTAGACTTAGAGACACAAATAAACTAAAATTCAAAGGATGGAAAAAAATATATCAAGCAAACAATAATCAAAAAAGAGCAGGAATGGCAATATTAATTTCTGACAAAATAGATTTTAAAGATAAATCCACCACAAAGGATAAAGAAGGACACTACATAATGATTAAAGGGACAATTTACCAGGAAGATATAACCATATTAAATATTTATGCACCCAATGACAGGGCTGCAAGATGTATAAAACAAACCTTAACAAAATTGAAAAGTGAGATAGACAACTCCACAATAATAGCAGGAGACTTCAACACAGCACTTTCAGTGAAGGATAGGACATCGAATAAGAAGCTCGATAGAGACACGGAAGATCTAATTGCTGCAATCAACCCACTTGACCTCATAGACTTATACAGAACACTCCACCCAACAGTTGCAAAGTACAGTTTCTTTTCTGGTACACATGGAACATTCTCTAGAATAGATCACATATTAGGTCATAAAACAAGCCTTTGCAGAATCCAAAACATTGAAATATTACAAAGCATCTTCTCAGACCACAAGGCCATAAACGTAGAAATCAATAACAGAAAAACCAGGAAAAAGAAATCAAATGCTTGGAAACTGAACAATACCCTGCTCAAAAAAGACTGGGTTACAGAAGACATTAAGGAGGGAATAAAGAAATTCAAAGAACGCAATGAGACTGAAAACACTTCCTTTCAAAACCTTTGGGACACAGCGAAAGCAGTGCCCAGAGGTCCATTTATGTCAATAAATGCATATATACATAAAGAAGAAAGAGCCAAAATCAAAGAACTGTCCCTACAACTTGAACAAATAGAAACCCACAGGCACCAGAAGAAAACAAATAATAAAAATTAGAGGAGAATTAAATGAATTAGAGAATAGAAAAACGATTGAAAGAGTTAACAAGGTCAAAAGCTAGTTCTTTGAAAAAATTTAAAAAAATTGATAAACCATTGGCTAGACTGACTAAAGAAACACAGGAAAGGAAACAAATAACAAGAATAAGAAATGAGAAGAGCCATATCACAACAGACCCAACTGAAATTAAAAGAATCATATCAGATTACTATGACAAATTGTACTCTAACAAATTTGAAAACCTAGAAGAAATGGATGAATTCCTAGAAACACACTTCCTACTTAAACTAACACAAACAGAAGTAGAACAACTGAATAGACCCATAACAACAACAAAAAAAAGGTTGAAAATGTAATCAAAAAACTCCCCACAAAAAAAGCCCTGGCCCAGACAGCTTCACTGCAGAGTTCTACCAAACTTTCAGAGAAGAGTTAACACCACTACTACTAAGGTGTTTAAAAGCATAGAAAAGGATGGAATATGCCCTAACTCATTCTATGAAGCCAGCATATCCCTGATACCAAAACCAGCTGAAGACAGCACAAAAAAAAGAAAATTAAAGACTTACATCCCTGATGAAAGTAGACGCAAAAATCCTCAACAAAATTCTAGCCAATAGAATTCAACAACATATCAAAAAAATAATCCACCATGACCAAGTGGGATTTATACCAGGTATGCGAGGATGGTTCGTTATTAGAAAAACAATTCATGTAATCCACCATATAAATAAAACAAAAGACAAGAACCACATGATTTTATCAATTGATGCAGAAAAGGCATTTGACAAAACCCAACACCAATTCATGATAAAAACTCTCAGCAAAATAGGAAAAGAAGGAAAATTCCTCAATATAATAAAGGCCATTTATAAAAAGCCAACAGCCAACATCATCCTAAACAGAGAGAGCTTGAAAGCATTTCCCTTGAGAATGGGAACCAGACAAGGATGCCCTTTATTACTGTTCTTATTCAACATTGTGCTGGAGGTTCTAGCCAGAGCAATTAGGCTAGACAAAGAAATAAAGGGCATCCAGATTGGCAAGGAAGAAGTCAAAGTATCTCTATTTGCATCTAACATGATTTTATACACAGAAAACCCTAAGGAATCCTCAAGAAAACCACTGAAACTAATAGATTTCAGCAGAGCATCAGGTTACAAGATAAACACACAAAAATTAGTTGGATACCTTTAATCAATAAATAGAACATTGAAGAGGAAATCACCAATCAATACCGTTTACAGTAGCCCCCAAGAAGATAAAATACTTAGGAATAAATGTAACCAGAGACGTAAAAGACCTATATAAAGAAAGCTGCAAGGTACTACTGCAAGAAACCAAAAGGGACCTACATAAGTGGCAAAACATACCTTGCTCATGGATAGGAAGACTTAACATTGTAAAAATGTCTATTCTACCAAAAGCCATCTATATATACAATGCACTTCCTATCCAAATTCAAATGATATTTTTTAATGAGATGGACAAACAAATCACCACCTTCATAAGGAAGGGAAAGATAAATAAAGCATTACTGAAAAAGCAGAACAAAGTGGGAGGTCTCACTGTACTTGATTTTAGAACCTAGTATACTGCCACAGTAGTACTGGTACTGTGTGTACAACAACAGACACATAGACCAATCTTACAGAATTGAGAATCCAGATAAAAATCTAACCACATATGAGTAGCTAATATTTGACGAAGGCCCAGTGTCAGTTAATTGGGGAAAAGACAGTCTTTTTAACAACTGGTGCTGGCATAACTGGATATCCACCTGCAGAAAAATGAAACAGGACCCATACCTCACACCATGCACAAAAACTAACTCCAAATGGATCAAAGACCTAAACATAAAGTCTAAAATGATAAAGATCGTGGAAAAAAGAATAGGGACAATGTTAGGAGCCCTAATACATGGCATAAACAGAATACAAAACATTACTAAAAATGCCGAAGAGAAACCAGATAACTGGGAGTTCCTAAAAATCAAACACCTATTCTCATCTAAAGACTTCACCAAAAGAGTAAAAAGACCATCTACAGACTGGGAAAAAGTTTACAGCTATGACATCTCCAACCAGCACCTGATCTCTAAAATCTACACAATTCTGCTAAAACTCAACCACAAAAAGATAAATAACCCAATTAAAAAATGGGCAAAGGAATGGGCACTTCACTAAAGAAGACATTCAGGTGGCTAACAAATACATGAGGAAATGCTCTCGATCATTAGCCATTAGAGAAAAGCAAATCAAAACTACAATGAGATTCCATCTCACTCCAACAAGGCTGGCATTAATCCAAAAAACACAAAACAATAAATGTTGGAGAGGCTGTGGAGAGACTGGAACACTTATATACTGCTGGTGGGAATGTAAAAATGGTACCACCACTTTGGAAATCGATTTGGCGCTTCCATAAAAAGCTAGAAATAGAACTACCATATGACACAGCAATCCCACTCCTCGGAATATATCCTTGAGAAATAAGAGCCTTTACATGAACAGATATATGCACACCCATGTTTACTGCAGCACTGTTTATAACAGCAAAAAGATGGAAGCAACCAAGGTGCCCATCAATGGATGAATGGATAAGTAAATTATGGTATATTAACATCAATAAAGAACAGTGATGAATCTGTGAGACACTTCATAACAGGGAGGAAACGGGAAGGCATTTTGCTGAGTGAAATTAGTTGCAAAAGGACAAATATTGTATAAGACCACTATTATAATATCTTGAGAAATAGTTTAAACTGAGAACAACACATTCTTTTGTGGTTACCAGAGGGGGGAAGGAGGGAGGGTGGGAGACAGCTATTTACTAATTAGATAGCAGATAAGAGCTACTTTAGGTGAAGGGAAGGACAACACTCAATACAGAGGAGGTCAGCACAACTGGACTAAACCAAAAGCAAAGAAGTTTCCTGAATAAACTGGAGGCTTCAAAGACCAGCAAAGCAGGAACAGGGCTTTGGAGACCATGGTTTTAGTGGACATCCAAGTCAATTGACATAATAAAATCTTTTAAGAAAGCATTCTGCATCCCACTTTGAAGAGAGGTGTCTGGGGTCTTAAACGCTAGCAAGAGGCCATCTAAGATGTCTCAATGAGTCTCAACCCACCTGGATCAAAGGAGAATGTAGAACACCAAGGACACAAGTTAATAACAAGCCTAAGAGGCAGAAAGTGTTACATGAACCAGAGACTACATCAACCTGAGACCAGAAGAACTAGACGGTGCCCGGCTACAACCGACGACTGCCCTGACAGGGAACATGACACAGAGCCCCTGAGGGAGCAGGAGAATAGTGGGACGCAGATCCAAAATTCTCATAAAAAGACCAGACTTAATGGCCTGACAGACTAGAAGGACCTCAGTGGTCACGGCCCCCAGAGTTTCTGTTGGCCCAGCGTAGGAACCATTCCTGAAGCCAACTCATCAGACATGGATTGGACTGGAATATGGGTTGGAGAGGGATGATGGTGAGGAGTGAGCTACTTGGATCAGGTGGACACTTGAGACTACGTTGGCGTCTCCTGCCAGGAGGGGAGATGGGAGAGTAGAGGGGCTTAGAAACTGGCAAAATGGATACAAAAAGAGAGATTGGAAAGAGGGAGTGGGCTGTTTCATTGCGGAGAGAGTAATTGGGAGTATGTAGTAAGGTGTATATAGGTTTTTATGTGAAAGACTGACTTGATTTGCAAACTTTCACTTAAAGCACAATAAAAATTATTAAAAAAAAGAAGTGAAATGACTTAACATTATAAAAAAATGAAAAATTTTACTTCTCCTAGGGATGTGTTACTACTTTGTAATATTTCCTATTCTATTTCCCTAGATTTTATAGTCATATTAAATTTCATAAATTAAAAAAAAATGCTCTGAAGAGAATAAAAGTTCAGCCCAAGTAGTAATCTATCAATTTAGAATAAACATGATCACAGGTTTGACTGTGAGTTTTTCCTTTTGTCATGTAACCCATTATATCTCTTCCACTTTTGAACAGTTTCTTGATTTCCGTCTCATCTATGCTTTCCTGCTTGTCTCTGCATTACTCTCATGAAACATATTCAACTTTTTCTCTTTCTACCTGTTACAGTCCCATTTAATGGATTCCCCTTAGCTTTTCCCTCTTCCTGAAACTCTTGCTGCACCATTACATCTTGGTTTCTTCCTTACTTCTTTTTTACTAACTACATCCAAGCATTTACAGTTTTTTGTTATATTGTTCTGATTATGTGATGGTGGTTATAAGTGTTAAATTCTAAGGGTTAAGAAGCCAGTTATTAAGAAATTTGTTAGAAGCCTTTACTGCTTTATTCTTTTTTGCCTAACCTAACAAATAAGCCTGGCCAGACAGACTTAAATTTATCCAATTTTATTATTCTGGAAAGAAAACTTAGGTGGCAATAAAAATAGAGAAAATTAAATAATAGTACTTGTCTATAAGAACGTCACAGGACATTATTAGCAGAAACAAAATGAAAATAACTTAAATGATACGGAGGAAAACAAACTACAGTTGAAGTATTTTGCAAATCGTTAAATGCTAGATTGAGCTCAATTTACTATCCAATCAATGTTTTCAATATCACTGGCATTCATAGGAGTACACTGCTTCATTTATATAATATAAAATGTACTTGAACTGCATTAAAAATAGTACATTATCTGTCATTTCAAAAATTGGACTTTAAAAAGTAGAAAATATAACACAAATTTTATAAGGATATAATTGGTGTCAAAAAGTCCAGTTAATATCCTCCTCCGCTAAGGCACTCTCTGCCCAGAGTTGTCCCAAAGGCACCACATTTTGCATATACACCTGTCTGATTTAGAGGAGCTCTACAAAGATGTGGAGAAGCAGGCAGGAGTAGAAGTCTCAAACCTGATTCAGACTGATTATTCCCAGAATGTTACTGAAGAAGTGATCATTATGCCATAATATGCCCTCAAATACTCATCACTAAGTAAGATGAAGAATGAGAAATAATGTCAGTTTATTAACATTGATATTCAGAGTTGTATGTACAGCAATGCATCTGGCATTTAGCCTAAGAATGATCATTAAATAATTTAAATAATATCATGTAGTAAGTCACCTGGGCGTGTGAGATGCTTTGCAGCAGGAGAACAATCATGACACAAACAGGTAGGAAAGCCAGGTTTTACTTTTTAAATGTCTATTTGATGTAACTAGAGAACTGCTGAGCCAAACAAAAATGTTGCTGTTCTTGTTGTTAGGTTCTGTCCTGTCAGTTCTGACTCATAGCAACTCCATGAACCACAAAATGAAATACTGCCCAATCCTGGGCCATCTTCACACTCATTGCCCTGTTCAAGCCCATTGTTGCAGCCACGATGTCAATCCATCTCATTGAGGGTCTTCCTCTCTTTCGCTGACCCTTTACTTTAGCAAGCATGATGTCCTTCTCCAGGGACTGGTAGCTTCTGATAATAAGTTCCACTCATGTGAAATGAAGTCTCACCATCCTTGCTTCTAAGGAGCTGTCTGACTGTTATTTCTTCCAAGACACATTTGTTCTCTTTTCTGGCAGTCCATGGTATATTCAATATATTCTTTGACAACATCGTAATTCAAAGGTATCAATTCTTCTTCAGTCTTCTGTAGTCATTGTCCAGCTTTCACATGGATGTGAGACAATTTAAAATGTCATGGCTTGGGTCAGGTGCACCTTAGTCATCAAAGTGACATCTTTGCTTATTAACGCATTACAGAGGTCTTTTGCAGCAGATTTGCCCAATGCAATGCATCATTTGTTTGATTTCTTGACTGCCGCTTCCATGGGCATTGATTGTGGATACAAGTAAAAGTAAATCCTTGACATCTTCAATATTTTCTCCATTTATCATGAAATAGTTTATTGGTCCAGATGTGAGGATTTTTGTTTTCTTTATAATGAGGTATGATCTGTATTGAATGCTAGTCTTTGTTTTTCAACAAGAAGTACTTCAAATCCTATTCACTTTGGGAAAACAAGGGTGTGTCATCTGCATACCACAGATTGTTAATGAGCCTTCCTCTAATCCTCATGTGAGAGGCCAAAACATCAAAAAGAAAGGAACTACACAGAAATGATATGATAGCCTGCTTTTCTTTGAGGACTTCTGCCATTATTGGTGCATGGAAAGGCCCTGCATTTAGAGAATGAGTCTAGGTGGAGAACTTTGACTAAGAGGCAAAGAAGCCAGCAGAACTTTTGGTAATTTCACAAGGGTAGAGAGATATAAATTTGAGTTTGAGGTGCCAGCACAGTCAGAAATTGGGGCATGGGAAATTATCTATTTAGAAGAGAGGAACAGCAAAGTACTAATGATACTAACCCAATTTTCCACTTGAAACATTGTCAAATTCTTGAGGTGTATAGGGCAGTAGGATAAGAAGTTAGACAGTCAGTCACTGGTAGAGCAGAGTTTCTGAAAATCTCATAGAACTAATGTGGGAAAAAAAAAAAGCAGATATTTCCAAAAGAATTTCAAAAGAGAAGTCCAGTTGGGCTGTACCACTAGAAGTGTACCTACTCTTTACCAAACTGTAACCGGGCTCCAGTGAGCTCAGTTCCTCTTGCCAATATGCTTTCTGTCTATCAGAGTACAAAAATAAACTTCTACAAGGGAAGAAAATCATCTATAGCCTCTATAATTTAAAAATATCTGGCACTATATAAAAAATAAGTAAGCATGCCAAAAAAAAAAAAAAAAAGAACCAAGAGTAAAAATTCATATTAAACAGGCTGAGAGAAAATCTACTTGGGTAATTATCATAAGTCTTTAAAATAGGAATAATTAATACTGTTAAACAAATGAATTACAAAGTACATAGTTTCACTAAAGTATGAAAAATAATTAAATAAATAGAAATTAAAATACTTAAAAACCAGTGTCATAAAGTCAGAAATCAAGAGATGAATTTAATGGAAGTTTGCACATATCAGAAGAAACAATGGTCAAATTAAGAGATGGAGATTAAAAATATATAAAATATGACAATATATAAGAGACATGTATGACATGGCTAAGTGACATGTATATAATTAGAGTTTCAAAAAGGGAAGAGAGAATGGGAAAGAGATGTTATCAGAATGACTAATACCCAACCCCAAGTCTGCTATAAATATCAAATCATAGATTTGGGAAGACTTAGAAATACCAAAAAATATCATATCAAAGGAAAACAAACAAACCACACACACACAATGCCTATCATATTTAAACTGATGAAAACCAAAAAGACAGAGAAACAAATTTGAAAAATAGCTAAAGAAAAAAATTGATTGCCTTCAACTTAGCAACAGTAATACTCAGAGTCAATCAAATGAAATGTCTTCAAAGAGTTGAAAGAAAGAAGCTGTCTAACTAGAATTTCATACCTAATAAAAATTTTCTTCAAAAATGACAGCAAATAGAAGATTTCTCTCCAGAAAAACAAATTGCTGTCAAATTATCTACACTATCCTTATATCCATTATTCCTTGCCTTAATTACTATAGCTTTATAGTAACTCTTGACATTTGATTGTGTAAGTCTTCAACTGTGTTCTTTATTTTCTTTTGGCAATTCTCTAGGTCCTTGGCATTTTCAAACCCCTGCTGGTACTGTGGTTAAGAGCTCGGCTGCTAACCAAAAGGTAGGCAGTTTGAATTCACCAGCTGCTCCTTAGAAACACTGTGGATTAGTTCTCCTCTATCCTATAGAGTTGCTATGAGTCAGAATTGACTCAATGCCAACAGGTTTTGGCATTTTCATATAAATTTTATAATAAGTTGTTTCTAACCACAAAGTTCTAACTATACATACTCTCACTAATGTAACATCTGATAAGTTGTGCTATAGATACAAGACAGAGTAGAATTGACCCATAGGATTTCCAAGAAGCACCTGGTGGATTTGAATTTTTAACCTCTGGATTAGCAGCCAAACTCTTAACCACTACGCCACCAGGGCTTCCATTCATTAAAAAAAAAAAAAAAAGAATAAAATCTTAAGTCTCAGAATGGGAGAAATTACCTAAATACATAAACAAAAAGATAATTCTAATCAGAACGTATAAATAACTTCAAGAAACCAATAATAAAGAGCCTACCACAACAACAACAAAAATCATTGGGAAAATGGGCAAACAATTTAAACAGTAACTTCACAAACAAGGTTGCACAAAATGACCGAGAAGCATAACAAAAGATTTTCAACCTTGTTAGTCATCGAGAAATTCAAAGTAAACCCATTGCAAGTATGGTTTTTAGAATACCAGGTGCTGAAGACAATGTGGAGCAACTTCAGGTTTTATTCATGACAGTTATTACTGTTGTTGGGTGCTATGGAGTAGATCCTGGTTCATAGCAACTCCACATGAAAGAGCAAAACTGGCCCTTAGGGTTTTCTTGGCTGAAATCTTTATAGGAGCAAATCCCTAGGTCTTTCTCCAGCAGAGTTGCTGGGTAGGTTGGAATAGCCAACCTTTTGGTTAGCAGCCATGCGCTTAACTGTTGAGACACCAGGACTCCTTTTATTAATTCCTGTGGAAATGTTAATTGATATAACCGTATAGGAAAGCTGTTTGGTAATATCAACTAAAAATTAGCTTATGCATGCCCTATGACAAGAAACTGCACATCTTTTGATATACCTTCTGTTTTAGTCTCCTGGGGCTGTTATAACAAAATAGCACAAAGTGGATGGCTTTAAAGAATATAAATTTACTCTCTCATATTTCTAGAGAATAGAAGTTCAAATTCCGGGCTTCAGCCGTGTTGATTCCTCATGAGGGCTCTGAGAGAGGAACTGTTCTATGCATCTCTCCTAGGTTCTGGTGGCTGTTGGCAATCCTTAGCATTCCTTTGATGATTATAAATGCATCTGCATCATTTGTCACATGGCATCTTCCTCCCTGTGTGTCCCTGTTTCCATGGCTGTTTTCTCCATTCATGAAACACCACTCAGAAGGAATTAGGATTGTGATTCACCCTGCTCTGCTACGACCTTGTTCAAGTGACCTTGAAAGAAAATTCTATTTCCAAACAAAATCACATTCATAGGTACAGGGCTAAGACTTCAACATATCTTTTTGGGGGACACAATTCAATTCATGCCATCATCTGAAATACATACCTATGTTCCCCTAAAACATGTATAAGAACATTTATAGTAGCAGTATTTTATTGCTCCCAACAGTATATAACAGAAACGTCTATCCTCAGAAGAATTTATGTACTTCACTCTATATCCATACAATGGAATGATATACAGTAAAGAGAATTAACTATTTCTCATTACTGTACAGCATTGTCATATATCAATAGTTTTCAGTGGGTTTAAAACAGTGCAACAACAAAAGATGAGTTGTCCAATATTCTATAAAAGCTATTTTTTGGCACATCTCATAAACTGGTGAAACACATTGCCATCTAGTGATTCTGACTCATAGCAAACTTATTTCATAGCACACCCCATTGTTGTTAGGTTCCATCGAGTTGGTTCTGACTCATAACTACCCTTTGTATCACAGAATGAAACACTGCCTGGTCCTGCACCAGCCCCACAATCATTGTTATGCTTGAGCCCACTGTTGCAGCTACTGTGTCAATCCATCTCCTTGAGGGTCTCCCTTTTTTTCGCTGACCCTGTAATTTGCCAAGCATGATGCCTTTCTCCAGGGACTGGTACCTCCTGATAACATGTCCAAAGTCTATAAGACTAAGTCTGTCTATCCTTGCTTCTAAACAGTACTCTTTTACTTCTTCCAAGATAGATTTGTTTGTCCTTTTGGCAGTCCATTGTATATTCAATGTTCTTCACCAAACCCACAATTCAAAGGCATCAATTTTTCTTTGGGCACAATATTGTAAATGAATTAGATAATCTGATTAAACATGTGCTGAGTATATTTGTCAGTAATTCCCACAGCCAGCTTCAAATTCTAAATATTGCTAACAAATTAGAGAATTACCGTATTTTTACCCAATTAATACACCCCTTCCACATTTGTTTGCCCAACACATCCACGCCTGGCAAGGTGTTTCGTAAATGCATTAAGCTAATTTTTTATAACAACATGTAAAAAAAAAATGGTGTAGTGGTGCTTTTGAAAATACTTTACAGGGGGAGTGCCCAGTTGGCAAATAAATGTAGGAGGTGAGCATGATTTGCATAAAAATACAGGAAGTATATTTCACTCGTGTCGAATTTCACTACTGGCATGGTCAAGGTGTGCCTTAGCCAATTATTATATAAATAATGCCTCATAGATAAAAATGTTGCTAAACTGATGTGGGCACCAGACAATATTATAAAGTGTAATTCTTCTTACAACTGTGCTTGTATATACTAAAAGTTATTAAAACCAAAAAAATCATTGCCATCAAGTTGATTCCTACTCGTAGCAACCCTATTATGACAGAGTAGAACTTCCCCATAGGGTTTCCAGGGCTATAATCTTTATGGAAGCAGACTGCCACATCTTTCTCCCCTATATCTTATTATATATTTATATATTATATACTTGGGACTGTTTCCCATGAGCCTAAAACAGCGGCAACATTATAGCAAGTGTTTGATAATTATTTATAGAATTATTCAATCAGTTAATAACATTAAACTAATCTTAAAGGCAAGAAAACCAGAGATGATAAAAGTTGAGCAGCTTACTATCAGTCCCATAAGTAATTAAGTGCCATACTCAGGCTTTGAATTCAGGTCTGTCTGAATACAAATCCCTTTATATTTCCACTTCATAGTTATTGATCTTAATGGAGATATCAATACAGCTGTTATTATTGGACTTATGTTTTGAGATGAAGAGTGGAAATTATGGCAGCTTTTATGCCATTGTACTTTAAGCCAGGCTAAATCAATCTATTATAATTTTGTGAAAGAGAATGTGTCCAGTATAAAGTTAAGGCAAATCATAACCTATTCTCAGTTTTATACCTGGATTGATTAAAAAAAAAAAAGTAATTGCTTTTTTCTCCACCAGTTTTGCACATCATTTTTAAATAGACCTGCCAAAACTCTTCTAGTATACATTTATATTAAAAATGTTTTTTAAGGCATACAATGTTCCAGACTCTATGAGAGGTCCAAGGAAAACAATAGGACTTAACTCACACCTTTAAATTCCTGCTATGCCAAACAGACAGGTAAAATGCAGTGATGAGATAACTGATGGAGTAAGCCCAGGATACAATATTTACAGAATTGTGGGCTCAGAGAAATATGAGAGCAAGGCCAATTTTGGGTTGTGAAGAGAGAGCTGCTTCTTTATGGATGCCTTCAGATTTCTCCTATGTCTTACAGCATCTAGATTTTGGTACTTCCTTTGATCTAACCTATAATTGTATTCACATATTGACAGCCTATTGCCCAACCATGGTTCTTAGGAGTTTACATATTCACACTGTTGTGGAAAGAAGGTACGTGGCTTATAATGGAACTGTTTCCTAACTATGATAAATTAATGAAATTAAAAATTGTTAAGTGTAAAGGAAATACCAGCTAAAGATATATTTTTTAAAAGCAGTTTTTTGAGCCATAATTTACTTACTCTAAAATTCACACATTTTAAGTGCCTAATTCAACATTTTCTAGTATTTTTATGGAGTTGTACAACCATCACCACAATTCAATTTTAGAACATCTCTTCACTCCAAACATAAACCTTGTGCCCCTTAGCAATTACTACTTTTACTCTCCTCCCCACCCCAGAATAAACACTAATCAACTTCCTATCCTTCTTATCTTTCCAACACTTTTCATATCATTGGACCCACATAATATGTAGTCTTTTGTTTCTGACTTATTTCAATTAGCATAATGCTTTTGAGGCTCGTCCATATTTTAGCATGTATCACTATTTTGTTCTTTTTTATGGTCATATATTATTTCTGTGTATGGATATACCACATTTTGTTTGTTGATTCATCAGCTGAAGGAAATTTAGGTTGTTTCCTGTTTGGCTTAGTATGAATAAACCTGCTTTGAACATTTGCGCACAACTCTTCGCACGGGCATATGTTTTCATTTCTCTTGGGCGAGATCTAAGAATGAAAGTGCTTGGTCCTATGGCAACTCTATGTTTTGCGTTTTGAGGAACTGCCAAACTCTTTTCAAGAGTGGCTTAGCCATTTACATTCCCTCCAGCAATGTATAAGAATCCCAATTTCTCCACATCCTCTGCAGCACTTTTCATTGTCTGCTGTTTGATTATAGTCATTTTGGTGGTTGTGAACCAATTTGTCGTTGTGGTTTTTATTTGCATTTCCCTAATGACTAATGGAAACCCTGGTGGCATAGTGTTTAAGTGCTACAGCTGATAACCAAGAGGTCGGCAGTTCAAATCCTCCAGGCGCTCCTTGGAAACTCTATGGGGCAGTTCTACTCTGTCCTATAGAGTCGCTATGAGTCAGAATTGACTCGATGGCAGTGGATTTGGGTTTTTTTTTTTTTTTTTGGTTAATGACTAGTGATGTTAAACAGGTTTTCATGTGCTGATTGACTATTTATAGATGTAGATTGTGAGCATGACTGAGGACTGGGTGGTGTTTCATTCTGTGGTACATAGGGTTGCTGTGAGTCAGAACCGACTTTATGACACCTAACAACAAGATGTTCTTTAGAGAAATGTGTATTCATATATTATCCACTTGTTAATTGGTCTATTAGTATACTTACTATTGAGTTTTAAGGATCTTTTACCAGATGTGTGACTTTAAAATACAGTCACACTTTCTGTGACTTGTCTATTCATTCTCTTTATGGTTGTCATTTGGATAACAGAAGTTTTTGGTGGAACTATACATAACAAAACACACACCCATTCTACATTTTCTGTGTGTGCAGTTCGGTGACAGTGGTTACATTATTTGCTTTGTGTCACCATTCTTGCTTTCTCTACCCCTACTGTGTCACCATCATTAGTTTAGACTGTTACCTAATCTGCTCTGTGTTTTACAGTCACTGTTGTGAATTTGGAAACCCTGGTGGCATAGTGGCTAAATGCTATGGCTGCCAACCAAGAGGCTGGCAGTTCAAATCTGCCAGGTGCTCCTTGGAAACTCTATGGAGCAGTTCTACTCTGTCCTATAGGGTCACTATGAATCCGAATCGACTCGATGGCAGTGGGTTTGGTTTTTTGGTTTGGCTGTCAATTTGGAAACCCTGGTGGTATAGTGGTTAAGTGCTATGGCTGCTAAGTAAAAGGTAAGCAATTCGAATCCACCAGGCACTCCTTGGAAACCCTATGGGGCAGCCTTACTCTGTCCTGTGTGTCACTATGAGTCAGTATTGCCTTGACCACAATGGAGAGTTAATGGAGTTGTCAATTTGATCTCATATAGAAAGTTCTTAAAAAAGATCCCAGTGCTCAAAGCAAACTTTATTAGTTGAGCTAAACAGTTATTTAGTTTAAAGATAACTTCATGGGATAGTTTCAGTTCAAAGCTTAAAAATTATCTCATGGTGAGAGATTTGGGGTTCCCCCAATTTTGATGGGTCTAGTAAGTCTGGTTTCTACAAGAATTTGAAATTTTATTTCACATTTTCCCTTCTTTTGATCAGGGTCCACTTATTGAGTCCTTGACAAAGTGTTCAGTAATGGTAGCTGGATACGATTTCATTCTTCTGGACTCATGGCAATAGAAGCAGTAGTTCATGGAGGGAATTAGACCTGTAGTCCATTTCTTTCTCTTATTCCTGGATCTCTTTCTTCCTTTGATGAAAGAACAAAAGTTTTTTTAAAATTTGATAAAGCCTAATTTATCATGTTTTTCTCTCACTTCTTATGCTTTTGGTATCATGTGTAAGAAATCATCCTCCAACCTAAGGACACGAAGAGTTACTCCTATGTTTCAGCTCTTATATTCAGGCCCATTTAGGGTTACTTTTTTCTATATGATAATTGCAACTTCATTTTTTTGCTTGGGGATATTCAGGTTTCCCAGCATCATTTATTGAAAAGACTATTCTTTCCCCTTGAATTATCTTGCCACTTTTCTAAAATAAATCTGAACAATAAATCTAAAGGCTTATTTCTAGACTCTCAAAGAGGACTTAAAGCAGTTACTGAGGAAAATAAAAGACTACAGCTTTCAGTATGGATTACATGTCAACATAAACAAAAATCTTCACAACTGGGCCACTGAGCAACATCATGATAAATGGAGAAAAGATAGAAGTTGTCAAGATTTCATTTTACTTGGATCCACAATCAATACCCATGGAAGCAGCAGTCAAGAATTAAGTGGCGCATTGCTTTGGGCAAATCTGCTGCACGAGACTTCTTTAAAGTGTTAACAATCAAAGATGTCACTTTGAGGATTAAGGTGCACCTGAACCAAGACATGATATTTTCAGTTGCCTCATTTGAATGTGAAAGCTGGACAATTAATAAGGAAGATTGAAGAAGGACTGAATTTTGGTGTTGGGGAAGAATATTGAATATACCATGGACTGCCAGAAGAATGAAAGAATCTGTCTTGGAAGAAGTGCAGCCAAAATGCTCCTTAGAAGCAAGGATGGCAAGACTTTGTCTCACATCCTTTGGATATGCTATTAGGAGGGACGAGTCCTTGGAGTAGGACATCATGCTTAGTAAAGTAGAGGGTCATCAAAAAGAGGAAGACCCTCTAGGACATGGATTGACACAGTGGATACAACAATGGGCTCAAATATAACAACAACTGAGAGGATGGCGCAGGACAGGGCAGTGTTTCCTTCTGTTGTACATAAGGTTGTTATGGGTTGAAACCAACTAGGCAGCACCTAACAACAGCAATTATATTCTAATTTGTTATTGTTTTAATATGAATGGTGCTGACTTTTGTCTCATACTTTCTCTGCATCTGTTGAGGATGACTTTTTTTTTTTTTTTTCGTTAAGTTAACAAAAAAATATCTTCTCTGACACATGGGGTAATTTTTATAGCAATAGATTTTTTTCAACACTTCTTATCATACTGTGTAGGCCACCACTGCTTGAATCTGTGTATACAGTTGGCCATATGAAAAGTTTGTTTTGCTGAATTTAGAACACAATGATATCTATCAGTTTATTGGGTTACTGTGCTCAAAGCAGGTCCAATCAGCAAGCCCAATCAATTTAGGTGTGATATGAGGGACTGGTGGTGATATTAAGGCAAAAAAATAAATAAAAATAAATAAATAATAATAACACAAATTGAGTTCCTCAAAATAAACGCTTTGAGATGGAAATTAGTGAACAGAAAGTTTACTAGGGAGTGCTCTTAATATCCAAACATATGGGAGAGAAGAGATGGAAGAAAGATCGGCAGAAGGAGAAGTTGGGCTTCAAAACAATCTCAATGGAGACTGCAGTCAACTTTATGGGGAGCCTTGAAGCCCCTCTCTGAGAATGAACGTACTGGGTTTTTAGAAGAAAACAAAATTACTCTTTTCATCTAGCTAATTGCTGCAGAGGTCTGACATCTGAAAGCTTTTGAAAGAGGGATTCCCAGAGGCTAAAGGAATAAAACCATCAATTCTTATAAATTAAGGTGGTACTTCACTGTGCCTTCAGAAGTAACACAGGCCTCCTGACCTTTTGATTTTAGCTCACTGAGACCCATTTTGTATTTCCGATCTCTAGAACTCTAAAGTAACATATTTGTGTTGTCTTAAGCTGCTGAGTTTCTGGTAATTTGTAGGAAAAGAAAACTAATAAATTAGGCTATAATATAAACATGAGATGCTTAAGAAATGGTTTATTGTGCAAACTCATAAGAATATTTTTCATTTGTTACATTGTTTAAATCTCTTGGGCTTTCTCTAGTGAGAACTGTGATGGTTTCCTACAGCCAGCTTTGAATCCTTACTACCCTCAGTGTGTTGGATTGACCTGCACAGATAAGCAGTTTGACACTTATCTTTAAGAGAGAAAGATGGAGTCTCAGAGGGGGGGTTATATATCTTGCCTAAATTGCTTTTTTATAACTGCCCAATTTTAAAATTTGTATACCAATTTTTTTTTCTTTTACCTAAGCAAGATATTATTCTACCATTGGACCAAGAATTTGTCGTTTTCAAATGGTAACATATTTACTTGATGGGGGAATTTGGGAGAACTAAAAATGTGTCACTTGGCCCTACCTTGATTCTCTTTGGAAACTTTTATCTGCAAGATGTGTTTATTCTGCACTTTCTCTGTTAAACAGTAAGAAGCCTTTTTCCTGACAGAGGATGTTTGAAGTTGTCCAGCGCCCCTTGCAACTACCTAATTCTAACCTAATTCTGGCATTATAAGTCTTTTTTGTGATAAATCTAAAGCCACATTTTCCAACTGGCTTACTCAAGGAAAGATAATGTTATTTTGATTTCCATCTGTCTGACAGACTTTTATGTCTGTCTCTCAATTTGTTACAAATTCGCACACACACAAAAAAATGTGTAATTTACTAACCCCTAAAAGCCCAACAGAAATTATAAGTATTTTTAAGGATATGATATAGTAACTAGACTGTACATAGAAGTGTTAGTCATGTTTCTTATGGGACACCAGCATTTTATTTGAAAGTCAGTATTTTAAAAGGAGACAGTACACACAGAAACACGTGCTGAATATGATGTACTGCATGAGTCCAAAATGAATATCCTGTTATAGCAATGGACTTATTATTAGGCAAGATGTGCATCCTACTGGCTAATGCAATAAGAATCATTTCCAAAGGAATTGGTACAAGATTTCGCCACCTTGCCTCATTCAGTTTTCTCTTGAGTCCAGAAGAAGGCTCTGTCCAAGCTCATAAGCTCACACCACTCTAGCTGTGTCCTCAGTAATGCTGCAATCTCTCCACACATGCGAATGAACATTAAGCACCTGAAAATTTGCATTGACTATGCAGCTGAGATATGTCTAATGTGCACATTGCTAATTAACTCTGCTACCACACCTGGGCCTACTGTCCACATCTCTAAGCACATTTTCAAGAGGGTTTTTGAAAGGCAATTCATTAACTCGGTGTCTTTCTTCAAAATCAACAAGAATAAAAACATACAAAGGAGAGGGAGATTTAGTGATTGATTCAGCCTAGAGCTAGAACATCTGCCATGGAGCTAAACTGGGTCTGTTTTGACTTTTATTTTGAAACATTACAAAAAAGCTCTGATCTGTTTAATTTGAGGGGTTTTGGGAGCAGGGGAAGATGATTGAAAGTCAGAGTCCCTGGAACGTAGGTTGACTTACTAAAGGTATCTAAGAAAGACAGAATAAAAGCAAATGAACAGACAAGAAGAGGAACAATAACAAAATCGTTAAAATACAAATCACAAGACAACCAAAATTCAAATCCTGGATTTATCATCTGAATAGAAGTTTATTCATGAGAAGTTAATTAACCAATTTCAATATTAGTTTTCTCATCTATACACTGGGTATAATAATATTTACCTTACAGACTTTTCAGAGGATTTCAATTATGAAACGCTTGTAAAGTCCTCAGCTCTCGATCAGGACTTCATGTGGTGATCAGAAACTATTATTTGAATCTGAATTTAAAGAGAGTTGGTGACTCAGTATTTAACTTGCAGAAATCAAACTTGTGTATTGCCTGGATAATAAAATTTCACATATAACTGCCAGTCATAATTTCTGCATTTATCACCTCTACAGGCATAATAACTGGTTTCAGAGAGGCACTCCTTAAGACACTGAAGAGAGTATTGAATAAGTTTTATTCAATTTCACCAAGACACAATAATTCACTTTAGCTGAAAACAGTGCTTTCAGTACAAAGGGAGGTTCAAAGAAATGGCCTCAGTTCCCCTTCCAACAATACTACCTCCTTCAATTTTCACCATTATCAAAATCCTGGAGGCATATTTGCCAAGGAGTATGCATGAAATACTTTGGTAGTGTAAATGTCATCAGATGGGAGCAAATACAGCAAAATGAACAGAATTATTCATTACTGAGTCAGCAAAATTCACCTATACCATAACTTCAATATGCTCAGAAAGCGTGGCTCTTTAATTTTATTTTATTTAATGCTTCTTCATGAGGATCAACTCATGGATTAATGTGAAAAAGTATTAACTTTATTTAGTTACAAACAGAAAATGTAATCCTGCATAAAAATGTGAATAGTCTACTTAAGCGATGTTCAATCTCATTTTAATAAATACTTCAGTTTTTAGAATGTGTTTGTGGGTTAAGGAATATAGCTTTTCAATCTCACGAGATGGGTACAGGTGGTGATGGGGTAGACCAAAGATGAGTCAGGGATAATGAGAAGATGGCTCCTCTGTTTTTTTTCCCACAAGACCGCTACATTTATCATTTGTATGTTTATTTCTATTATGACAGTGGGATTTTGGTTTACATGACCCGTTTATATTTCCATTAAGGCAGAGGCTAAAGCTTTCTTCTACTCTGCTGTACTCCCAGCACCCAGTACAAGCCCTACAATAATCTTCAGTAAATATTTGCTTATTAACCTTTTCAAGAAATAATTTTAAGTAGTTTATGATAGTTCTTGTGTGCCTGTGAGTCAATTTTAACTCAGCGACTCGATAAGACAAAGTAGAACTCTCCTGTATGGTTTCCAAGGCTGTAATTTTTATGGAAGCAGATAGCCACATCACTCACCTGGGCAGCAGCTGGTGGGTTTGAACCACCGACCTTCCATTGGCAGCTAAGTGCTTAACTACTGAGCCACCAAAGCCTGTTAGAGCTTATAACAGAAGATGCACTAGGCTCTTGTTGTTAGTTCTTAGGTGCTGTCGAGACAGTTCCGACTCATAGCAACCCTATGCATGAAGAACGAAACACTGCCCAGTCCTGAGCCATCATTACAATCATTGTTATGCTTGAGCGCATTGTTGCGGCCACTCTGTCAATCCACCTCGTTGAGGGACTTCCTCTTTTCCACTGACCCTGTACTCTGCCAAGCACAGTGTCGTTCTCCAGAGACTGGTCCCTCCTGATAACATGTCCAAAGTATGTAAGACTCAGTTTCGCCATCCTTGCCTCTAAGGATCATTCTGGTTGTACTTCTTCTAAGACAGATTTGTTCTTTCTTTTGGCAGTCCATGCTATGTTCAATATTTTTCACCAGCATCACAATTCAAAGGCATCAATTCTTCTTCCATCTTCCTTATTCATTGTCCAGCTTTCACATGCATATGATGCAATTGAAAATACCATGGGTTGGGTCAGGCGCACCTTAGTCTTCAAGTAGACATCTTTGCTCTTCAACACTTTAAAGAGGTCCTTTGTAGCAGATTTACCCAGTGAAATGCGTCTTTTGATTTCTTGACTGCTGCTTCCATGGCTGTTGATTGTGGATCCAAGTAAAATGAAATCCTTGACACCTTCGATTTTTTTCTCCGTTTGTCATGATGTTGCTCATTGGTCCAGTTGTGAGGATATTTGTTTTATGTTGAGGTGCAATCCATACTGAAGGCTGTGGTCTTTGATCTTCATTAGTAAGTGCTTCAAGTCCTCTTTACTTTCAGCAAGCAAGGTTGTGTCATCTGCGTAATGCAGGTTGTTAATGAGTCTTCTTCCAATCTTGATGTCTCGTTCTTCTTCATATAGTCCAGCTTCTTGCATTATTTGCTCAGCATACAGACTGAATAGATAAGGTGAAAGAATACAACCCTGACGCACATCTTTCCTGACTTTAAACCAATCAGTATCCCCTTGTTCTGTCCAAATAACTGCTTCTTGATCTATGTAAAGGTTCTTCACGAGCACAATTAAGTGTTCTGGAATTCCCATTCTTCGCAATATTATCCATAATTTGCTATGATCCATACAGTTGAATGCCTTTACATAGTCAATAAACCACGGGTAAACATCCTTCTGGTATTCTCTGCTTTCAGCCAGGATCCATCTGACATCAGATGGTTCCACGTCCTCTACTGCAATTGGCCTGAATTTCTGGCAGTTCCCTGTCAGTATGCTGCTGCAGCTGTTTTTGAATGATCTTCAGCAAAATTTTGCTTGCATGTGATATTAATAATATTGTTCTATAATTTCCACATTTGTTTGGATCACCTTTCTTGAGAATAGGCATAAATAGGGATCTCTTCCAGTCCGTTAGCCAGGAAGCTATCTTCCATATTTCTTGGCATGACGAGTGAGCACCTCCAACACTGCATCTGTTGAAACATCTCAATTGATATTCCATCAGTTCCTGGAGCCTTGTTTTTCACCAATGCCTTCAGAGCAGCTTGGACTTCTTCCTTCAGTACCGTCGGTTCCTGATCATATGCCACCTCTTGAAATGGTTGAATATCGACTAATTCTTTTTGGTATAATGACCCTGTGTATTCCTTCCATCTTCTTTTGATGCTTCCTGCTTCGTTTAATATTTTCCCCATGGAATCCTTCACTAGTGCAACTCGAGGCTTAAATTTTTTCTTCAGTTTTTTCAGCTTGAGAAACGCCGAGTGTGTTCTTCCCTTTTGGTTTTCCATCTCCAGCACTTTGCACATGTCATTATAGTACCTTACTTTGTCTTCTTGAGACGCCCTTTGAAATCTTCTGTTCAGTTCTTTTACTTCTTCAATTCTTCCTTTTTCTTTAGCTGTTTGACATTTGTGAGCAAGTTTCAGAGTCTCCTCTGAAATCCATCTTGGTCTATTCTTTCTTTCCTGTCTTTTCAATGACCTCTTGCTTTCTTCATGGTTGATGTCCTTGATGTCATTCCACAACTCGTCTGGTCTTTGGTCATTAGTGTTCAATGCATCAATTCTATCTTGAGATGGTCTCTAAATTCAGGGGCGATATACTCAAGGTCATATTTTGGCTCTCGTGGACTTACTCTGATTTTCTTCAGTTTCAGCTTGAACTTGCATATGAGCAACTGATGCTCTGCTCCACAGTCAGCCCCTGGCCTTGTTCTGACTGATGATATTGAGTTTTTCCATCGTCTCTTTCCACAGATGTAGTCAATTTGATTTCTGTGTGTTCCATCTGGCAAGGTCCATGTGTATAGTTGCTGTTTATGTTGGTGAAAGAAGGGATTTGCAATGAAGAAGTTGTTGTTCTTGCAAAATTCTATCATTCGATCTCCGGCATTGTTTCTATCACCAAGGTCATATTTTCCAACTACTGACCCTTCTTTGTTTCCAACTTTTTCATTCCAATCACCAGTAATTATCAATGCATCTTGATTGCATGTTTTGTCAATTTCAGACTGCAACAGCTGATAAAAATCTTGTATTTCTTCATCTTTGGCCCTAGTGGTTGGTGCTTAAATTTGAATAATAGTCATATTAACTGGTCTTCCTTGTAGGCGTATGGATATTATCCTACCACTGACAGCATTGTACTTCAAGATAGATCTTGAAATGTTCTTTTTGATGATGAATTCAAAACCATTCCTCTTCAAGTTGTCATTCCCAGCATAGTAGACTATATGATTGTCCGATTCAAAATGACCAATACCAGTCCATTTCAGCTCACTAATGCCTAGGATATTGATGTTTATGAATTCCATCTCATTTTTGACAATATCCAGTTTTACTAGATTCATACTTCGTACAGTCCAGGTTCTGATTATTAATGGAAGTTTGCAGCTATTCCTTCTCATTTTGAGCCTGGCCACATCAGCAAATGAAGCTCCCAAAAGCTTACTCCATCCACATCATTAAGGTCAGCTCTACTTTGAGGAGGAAGCTCCTCCCCCATCATCTTTTGAGTGCCTTCTAACCTGGGCGGCTCATCTTCCAGCACCATATCAGACAAGGTTCCACTGCTATTCATAAGGTTTTCATTGGGTAATGCTTTCAGAACTAGACTGCCGGGTCCTTCTTCCTAGTCTGTCTTAGTCTGGAAGCTCAGCTAAAACCTGTCCTCCATGGGTGACCCTGCTGGTATCTGAACATTGGTGGCATAGCTTCTGGCACCACAGCAACACACAAGCCCCCACAGTACAACAAACTGACAGACACATAGGGGCTAGGCACTAGCTGAAAAAAAATTGAAAACAATCAAGCCCTTGACCTCACGGAGCTTAGTTTCTTGTTGAATTAAAATATTAACAACATCTTGGGAACCTGCAACACCAACCCTACTCTGCATACCTCCTATGAAATGCTGAATTGCCTGGTTTACTTTTGGACACTAACAACATAGAGATGATAGCTGAAGTTCTGGGAGCAGATAGGAAGAGAGTGTGATAAATAAAAACCTGCGACCAGAATATCTGGGAAGGCTTGTACAGTACAGATACAGATGGGCTACTTCTAGTGCCTGCTGTTTCTTCAGTTTCTACTTTCTGCCTTTGAACCCCATTACATGATTTTGGAATTGGAAATACCTACTTATGGTTTATAAAACCCCAGAGCTTTACTTCCTTTTAGATAGAGATATCTTTTTTATTCTATTTTATATTATGCTCATATCTTGCTGCTTTGAAATAAAAGTGGTTCTTCTGTTCCTTTTCATTATCCCTAACATCTCCTCTATAATTCTTCCCTTTTCTCTCAGGAATTAGATAATTTCCATGTACATTTTTAATATCATCTAGATTTTGTAAAATAAATTTTAGGTATAATATCAAAACCATCAGGAAAGCCAGTGTCTTTGACTTCATATTTTATAATTTTTATCCATTTTGCTCATAATTCCTGTCAGTTTTGCTGAAGTTACTTGCCTTTGCACCAAAAATATTGTTGATTATATCACCCTTTGCTCTTCAGAACCCTCTTCTGAGCTTCCAACCATGGGTAGCAGGGGAAAAATGACAGCTTTTAATTTCGTTGAATTATCTGGTATTAAAATATGCCCTTGCAAAGGCACCAGTAAAGCAAGCGCTCCAAATTGTGGAATAAATAATAACAATAATAATTGTATTTGAAACCAAGAGTCAATTAGGAATTGATACTTTAGTACTTAAAACTATTTTTCAATTTGAATTTTTCTTTTTTTTTTTAATATACACAGTGACTGGGAAAGCCATTGTCTCTTCAGTGCCTAGGACTTCTAAGTATCTAATCTGGTCCTCCTTGAGTCTAAAGCCCCCAACTACTTCTACCACCAAATTTCCACTGTTGTCTATTTTATACACAGAACTTTCACATAAAGTTTTGTAGCAAAAAGTATTCTTATTCCTTAAAAAAGAGTTGATACAACCATAGGGTTAAAACAGGTTGATAAAACCACCCTTTCACGTGGTTCACTTTGCCCTTCAAACAGAAATTTTAGTATACTTGCATGTATTTCACCTAACACATTTGACAGTTTTCCTGAAGCATCTTTCTGGTTCTATTTGTAAATAAGTGTGTTTTCCTAGGCCCCATCACTTTGGATTATATATAATCATAAATCTAATCTTTTTACTCTTAGTCATTTATGCTTACAATAAATCTTTCAAGTCATATCTGATATACTTTAGGGACTGACATTTTATTTGTAGTGAACAAAATTGCCAGCATTGTATGTGCCAGTCTCGGCCTCTTCTGGCTGATAGAGAGTTCTAAATCCAGTTTAATTTCTGGTTTTTCAAAACAAGACAGTGATTTGTACTTTCAGATGAAGGACTGGTAATCCAGTTATTAAATTCTAGTCCATTATATTAGGACAGCTGATGGAATACTGAGATCTCTACTTACATGAGCCAATAGATTTAGGCTACTCATTCATGGCAGACAGATTGATGGAACCACTTCCAAGTTTATAATATACAAAGAAAATTGACACCTGAATACTTACAATAGAAGTAAGAACATTGCCCATATTTTTCTCTTTATGACAACCTGATTTATTTTAATATATATATATTTTCAATTTCACTTTCCCCAAACCTCTAGGTTGTCATTTTAGTCATCTTCAAAAAATGGGATAGCTTTAAATTCAACTTTCCAATGTTATGATGACTTTATTTAGTACAAGCCCTTCCTCTAGGATTTCCAGATTTAGTAAAAATAAAAATTCAGGACACACAGGTACATATGAATTTTAGGTAAACAGTGGCTACTTTTTTTTTTAGTGGCTACTTTTTTAGTATAAGTATGTCCCAAATATTAAATGGGACATACTTATGAGAAAGTATTCATTGTTTATCTGATATCCAGATTTAACTAAGTGTCCTCTACTATATCTGACGCACCTAGCTTCCTCAGATCATCCTGTGTTAATTTCCAAATTTGGTCTCTCCTTGCCCTCACATTCTATATTATGCATCATTTATATAAAGGTGTTCTTTCAGAGACTTGGCGTCCATCAGCAATACATTTATTAATTATACTAATTTTGTAAATTTCCTTTGTTTAAAAAATCTTCATCAGGTAGGGGTAGAACAATAAAATGAGTTGAACAAGAGAACAGAACAAGAAAGGAATGGACACTAGTTATTCGTAAGAAATATAGATTTCAAGTCCATATGGTTAGGAATGAATGTACAAAATCATGTAGAGATTGTAATAGAAACAAATACAAAGAGATAGAATATACAATAAAATAATAAGTGAGCACCCATTTATAAAAGACACTCATAGAAAGCAACTAAATTCTTGAAAGAACTTATTTGACTCTAACAAGCCCAGGGCCACACATCCACCACGAGATTGAGTGAAATTTGATTCACACCCATGTCTGTCAGACTTCACAGCCCTATTTCTTAATCCCTTTGATGCCAAATAAAGGATCCCAACATTATTTTATGACCTATGTCCTTGCATATTCAAAAGAACAACCTTCTTTCCTTTTGGAGTCTATATTCCTAGTGGGATTTTAGTGTATTCATATTGCTATCTGTGAAAGATTTTGTAAATTAAATTTAGGAACACTTTCTTGGTCATGTATTTGAAAATAATTTTTTTCCTCTTTGATTGTCTTTGATTATATTAAGATGCTCTTTTTTCATATAACTCACAGTTTTGTTTTTTTTTTTAATAATCCTTCTTTACAATTTAAAAACACCTCCTAACAAGGAAATAAACAACTCAATAAAAAAAATGGGCCAATAACTTGAACAGACATTTTAACCAAAGAGTATGTACAAATGGCTAACAAGCACATGAGAGGATTGAAGTTATTAGTCATTATGGAGATGCAAATCAAAACCACAATGAGACACGACCTCATCTTCATTAGAATGGCTATGATTTAAAAAAAAAAAAATGAAAATGACAGGGTGTAGAGAAATTGAAAACTTCATCCATTGTTGGTGGGAATGCAAAATGGCATATGGCATAGCACTGTGTAAAGCAGTTTAGCAGTTCCTCAAAAAATTAAAAATAGAATGATCATATGATCCAGTAATCTCAAACCAAAAGAATTGAAAGTAGGAAAGAAAACAGAGACCTGTACACCAATATTCATTTTAGAACAATTCACAGTAGCTAAAAGTGGAAACAACCGAAATGTCCATCAACAGATGAATAGATAAAATGTGGTTTATACATACAATGGAATATTACATAGCTGTAAAGAGAAATGAAGTCTGAATACATGCTACAACATGATGAACCATGAAAACATACTAAGTGAAATAAATCAGTCACAAAAGGACAAATATTGCATGATACCACTTATATGAAATAAGCAAATGCATAGAGACCAAAGCTTAATAGTGGTTATCAGCGGTGGAGGGGGAACGGAAAGGCATGGCTTAGGAGGCACTGAGTTTCTGTTAATGGTGGTGGAATGATTTGGAAGTGGTTAGTGGTAATGGTTGCATAACATGATAAACATAATTAATGTCACTGAAATGTACATGTAAAAATGTTGAATTAGCAAATATTTTGTATATATATATACACATACATATATAAATATTTAACACAATTAAAAAAACTTATACTGGATATAAATTCAGTCATATTTTATTTTTGTTTTTATATCATTTTCTTTGTTAACTGCTCAGTCTATCATGAATTAACCCTGAATTTTGGTGTGAAGTAAGAAACTTAAGTTTTCATGGTCTTGACTCTTCTCTGTTCATGTATGTAAAGATTACTTCCACTAGCTATGCCCAGTGTGAAAGACTGAATCGTATCCCCCCCAAAATATCTGTTGGAATACTAACTCATATACATTTGGATAAGGGGTCCCTGGGCGGCTCAAATGGCTAAGCCGATGTCTACTAGCTGAAAGGGTGACAATTCACTTTGAAACTGAGGCACTTTGGAACACAAACCTGGTGACCTGCTTCTGGAAGATCACGGCCTTGAAAATCCAATGGAGCAGTTCTATTCTGGACACATGGTGTCGCAATGAGTCAGAACTGACTCTATGGCAACTGAGGACCATGAGAACAAAACACATGTCAATGTAATCCTATTTGGAAATAGGATTTTCTTTGTTACGTTAAAGAGGACATTTCAGCGTAGAGTATCTGAAGTCAATAACTTTTGAGATATAAAAGGAGCCAGCAAGAACAAATGGGAGAAGATGGATGCCACGTGGAGATCTTCAAGGAACATTGAGAAGAACAACTACAGAGAAGCTGAGCCAAATATTTTCCCTCTGAGTGGACAGAAAGAGCCTTCCGCTAGAGCTGGTACCTAAATTTGGCTACACTCCTGACTTTTTAGTCTCCTAATCTGTAAGAAAATAAATTTCTCTTTGTTAAAGCCATTCAGTTGCGGTGTTTCTGTTACAGCAGCACTAAGAAACTATGACACCCACTAATCATAGTTTTATATCATATAAGTGTCACTTCTCAGAACAGCAGATACATGTATAAATTTTCCTGGGACTGATAATATCCCACAGTTCTTCCCCTCCCCCCACATACACACAGTTAAACATAATTGCTATAAATACCAATCAGTATGATTGTCCCTTTTTCCTGTACCATAGTCCCCAATTCTCTCCATTTGGAAAGTTTTCTGACTATACCATCCCTATAATCTAAAGTAATGTATTACAGATATTATATCCTGTGGATACATCACTGCTGATGAGCCTCATAGCACGTTGGTAAAAATCCAGAGCACTAGAGTCAGATTAGAGGAAGATATATTAACAACCTGTGTTATGCAGATGACACAACCTTGCTTGCTGAAAGTGAAGAGGACTTGAAACACTTGCTAACGAAGATCAAAAGATCACAGCTTTCAGAATGGATTACACTTCAACATAAAGAAAACAAAAATCCTCACAATAAGGACCAATAAGCTATATCATGAAAAACAGGGGAAAGACTGAGGTTGTCAAGGATTTCATGATTTCATTTTACTTGGATCCACAACCAACACCCATGTAAGCAACAGTCAAAAAGCAGAAGACTCATTGCATTGGGCAAATCTGCTGCAAAAGACCTCTTTAAATTGTTGAAAAGCAAAGAAGTCACCTTGAAGTCTAAGGTGCGCCTGACCCAAGCCATGGTGTTTTCAGTCGCCTCATATGCATACAAAAACTGGACAATGAATAAGGAAGACTTAAGAAGAATTGGTGCCTTTGAATTGTGGTGTTGGCAGAGAATATTGCATATACCATGGACTGCCAAAAGAACGGACAAATCTGTCTTGGAAGAAGTACAACCAGAACGCTCCTTAGAAGCAAAGATGGCCAGACTGCAATTCATATACTTTGGACATGTTATCAGGAGGGATCAGTCCCTGGAGAAGGACATCTTGCTTGGTAAAATAGAGGGTCGTTGAAAAAGAGGAAGACCCTCAAAGAGATGGATTGACAGTGGCTGTAACAGGGGGCTTAAGCACAGCAACAATTGTGAGGAAGGCACAGGACTGGGTAATGTTTTGTTCTGCTGTATATACTATGAGTCGAAATAGGCTTGACAGCACCTAGCAACGACAACAACAAATACGCTTATTATAAGTTAAAATATTGTTTAAACTTTGAGTCATGATTCAATAGTGGGTCATGACATCAATTTAGTAGGTTAAACCCAATACAAAATATATATATAGATATATATATATATAGATATATATATATATAGGATAGAATAGAATATTTTGGAATAGAAAAAAGTAATTACATGAACAGAAATGAATACAGCAGAATATAGCTAAAGACCTCTACGTATTCTAAGGTGACGTTATCTTATGAAACACTTCTTATTCCTGGTGCGTGTGTGTGTGTGATGTGTGTATGTTTGGTATCAATTTAAATTGTGTTTCTTACTATGTTACATGGTCCAAAAACTTTGGAAAACAATGATGTACAAAATACTGCTATCTTGCAGGAATGATAAAGAATCAAGAATACAATATTTCTGGGTTATGTCAATTTCGGTGAAAACACTAGTATTGAGGTTGAAAACTGTTCAAGTCATAGATTGTTCAGCTTTAAGACTCTATAACCACTCTAATACAGTTTACTATGATCTTTATGTATTTCATAAACTTTCTAGATTTGTCAATATCAAATTGGCTAAGTCCAAACTGGCTTCTGGTTACTACTTGCCAGAACAAATTTCTCTTACTTTCTCTCAGTCATTGTGTATTCAGAGAATGCTAGTAGATTTAATGTTTTCTATATCCTTAACGTGATCCAGTGTGCCTGGGTGGTGAAATAGGTTTGTGCTCCATTAGAACCCTAAAATTTAGTGCTTCAAAACTACCCATCAGCTTCCGTAAAGATTACAGCTAAGAAAACTTTAGGGAGCAGTTCTACTCAGTAATTCATGGGGTCACAATAAGTCACAATTGATTCAATGCAATGTTTTTTATGTGGTTGTTGGGTTATTTTTGGTTTAGCATGATCCAAATCATATAACATGGATGCATTTGTTACTTAAAACACATCCACCCACTGAATTAAATCTTTAGGTAGAAATATATTACTTTTGAGATTATTAACCTGTTTCTGTCCAGTTGATTCCAACTCATAGGGATGCTATAGAGCCAAGTAGAGCTGCCCCATAGGGTTTACAGGAGCGGCTGATGGATTCGAACTGCTGACTTTTTGGTTAGCAGCCTGAGCTCTTAACCAAGCCACCAGGGCTCCAATTGAAACTGTAGTCTCTTTGAATTGCCTGTTTCTCTATTTATATTACCTAGTAATGAACAGTGAGATACACTGACCGAGCCTATGTCTTTTTGCCTCTTGGTTGATACAATGTTTTGATTGCTAAATATAAACAGAATAAATAAAAAATTCTGAAAAATTTGTGTGCCAAATCTTTTGACAAATAGGATTGCACTTTTCATCATTCTTTCATAAATACACCACGTGAATTACTGGCTTAACATGAATAAACAGACACACAACTAGAGTGGCACAACATGTGAAATTGAAAATTCTTCACTGATTTGGATGACTCACAAAAAAGGGCAATATTCCAGAAGTCTGGCTTCCTGGGAAGTGCTCAGAGTTGAGAAAAAATACCATACTTTAGTATACACTTTTCTAAATGACATTATATGTCCCTCAAAGACTCCATAGTAGATTTCAATTTTGTAATATTTACATACAACGCTTTTGCAAATCTTAAACTTAGAAAATGTATTATATTTTTTTTGTTATTGTCCAGAATGATTTAAAGTCATGTATAAGAAGTAATATAAAACAGCTTAATTAAATTTTGACTCTCTGCTAAGGACAAAAACTATCTCAGGACTTACGAAAAAAGGACTTCCTAATTTTCTTATTGTTTGGAGAAAAAAAGAAATCATTATTTTCTCATAACAGGGAATTTAGTCAAAGGTCTTTGAATGAGAACTACTGATTTCATCCCTCAGTAATTATCTTATGTTGATTATATAGACTATATAAATGAGTGCTTTTTAGTTGCCATTCATCTCAACTAAGAAATGAGTATTTAGCATCTATTGGGTGCCAGGCCAAAAGTTAGGTAATAGAGATCTAGTGTTAGAGGAATTTAGAATTTATTTGGGAAGAAAGACAACTAAACAACTAACTGCTGTAATACAAGTTTGAGGTGTATTATAGCAATGTTAACAAATATTGTAGGCATTCAGATGACACATTAATTATATTTACAAAGGAAGGCATAACAAAGGGGATTGAATAATAGTTTTAAGAGATGATAATAGAGCTATATCTTGAAGACAGTGTAGTATTTTTTACATAAACAATGGAAAGACAGACTCTCTATGAAGTACCAGCAATATCTGTAAAAATATAAAAACTGGTTTGTGTGGGCTCTTGTATATATTGAGTGTATTTGAGTGGTTGAAAAATAAGATGATTCTGAGATCTTGCAATGATATTACTTAGAGATTAGTTGGGCTTTAAGGACCAAGATAATTCACTTTATTGTACATCATTTCAAAATCACCCATTGTGCTTAGGCCCATCATACACAACGAAAGATAAATATTTTAGAAAGAAATTGTAAATATTTTTAAGTCTGTAAGATTTCCTTTATTGGGTGAATTATTTCTCCACTGTAATATTTAAAAACACTTTGTGAAAGACTTGATTTAAAATCAAACTTTTCGAAAAGAGGGTCTTTCAGGTAAAGGTGAAGGATTGTTTTAACACACTTTTATTTCTTCCCGAAATTCCAATAAAACAACAGTAAACGTATTTCCTTTAAAAATAAGCAAATAGAATAAAAGAAGAAAAAAAAAAACAATAAAATATTTCCCACCAAAAAGCAGATGGATTTGTGATCATTGATTTAGAAGAGCCACAAAATCTTAATCCCAACAACATGTTGTTGTTGTTTTAGGTGCCATAGATTGGCTCTAACTCCTAGCAACTCTATGTACAACACAACGAAATGCTGCTCAGTTTTGTACCATCCTCACAACTTTTGCTATATTTGAGCCCATTGTTGCAGCCACTGTGTCAGTTCATCTCGTTGAGGGTCTTCCTCTTTTTTGTGAACCCTCAGCTTCACCAAGCATGATATCCTTTTCCAGACACTTATCCCTCCTGATAACATGTGTGAAGTACATGAGACAAAGTCTCGCTACTTTTGTTTCTAAAGAACAAAGTAGCACAGCTATTTTCGATTTAATGTGCCCCTATCATCATCATATCTTTTCTTCTATGTATTTTCAGTGTAATTTGTTCTTTTATATTTAGGTTAAGATCATGGGTATTAATACTTTCTTCTTTCGTAATGTAAACATACATAACTACTACTTTCCACTTAAGCACAGCCTGAACTGCATCCCACAAGTATATGTTGTGTATCTATTGTTGTTCACCAAAATATTGCCTAATTTCCCCTTGATTTCTTCTGTGGCACACAGATTATTTAGCAATGTGTTATTATATTTCCAAATATTTGGTGATTTTATGGATATATCATTATAGGGTTCCAGTTAACATTGTAATAGGTCTCATATTCTACAATATGTCTCATTTTTGAAATTTATTGACAAATTTGTGAGTCAGCATATAGTTGATTTTGATGAATATTACATATACACTTGAAAGGAGCATGCATTACCAGTTTTTATGTGTATTGTTCTACAATGGCCAATCAGGTCAAGCTGATTGATTGCCTTGTTCAGGTCTATTACATACTTACTAATTTTTATTTTTTATTTGTTGGAGTATCATTTACTGATGGAAAGGTATAAATATTTCTTGCCATGATAATGGATTAGTCTATTCCTTCCATTCATCTATCAACTTTTCTTTATGTATTTTGAGTTCTGGTATTAGGTGAAGACACATTTGGGATTGTTATGTCTTCTGGTTGAATTTAACTGTTTAAAATTATAAAATGTTGTTTTGCCTCTACTTGGGCCTAATTTTTTATTATGTCTGATAATCTAAATCTTTTAATTGAAGGGTTAAGTCTGTTGCACCTAGTGTAGCTTTTATGGCATTTAAGTCTAAACACTTGCTATTTTGTTGTCTTAATAATTCCCATATCTTTTTTCTTCCTCCATTCCTTTTTTTTTTTTCCCCTGGTTTCTTCTATATTAGCGTAATACTTTTCATACGGATTTATTCCGTATATTGAATTTTTAGATAAATATATTTTAATTATGTTTTAGTGATTGCTCTACAGATTACCATTTTCATCTTTAATTGGACAAGTCCATTTAGCATTATCGGAATATCATTTTATACTCCACAGTTCAAAAATATAGGAGGATTTGGAATGTGTGGCTAATTACCTCCATGAACAGCTGCTTCCTTTGCCATGAGACCAAAAGAACTGTCTGGTGAAAGGCTACCATTACAGAACATTTTGATCAAAAATTCCGTAGAAGAATCCTGATCAAAAATGGTAAAATACAGAACAGGGTTTCATATTCTCATGGATTGTAGATTTCTAGAACCATGGAGGGTAGATGAATCCCTGAAAATATTGCTCTGAAATAATCCTTAAAACCTAAACCAAAAATATTCCCTGAAGTCATTTTAAAACTGAAAGATAGTTTAGATTAACTAGTAAAAAAAGGCCTGCCTTGAGAATTAGGCTCTTTTATGAACTATCTATATGGGATCAAATTGACAACACTGATTTGAAAGATAAGATAGGGACCTTAGGATGCGATGAGTTTATTTTAATGAGTGAGAGACAACTCAGAAAAGGAGGATGAGAATCGTTGTACAACTTGAAGAATGTAATCAATGCCACTAAATTGTACATGTAGAAACTATTGAATTGGTTTAGCTTTGGCTGTGTATATTCTCAACAAAAACAACAAATAAATAAAATTTAGAAAAAAATAGATGAACCTTACAAAGGCATAATTTCATTTTTTAGTCCCTGTCCATTAGCTATTATTGTCATATATTTTAGTTCTACAAACAGTATAAACCTAACTTAAAATGAAATTATTTTTATTTTGAACAGTTATTTATTTATTTTGACAATGTCTAAGAGAAAAAGAAGTAGACTTTTCTATTTACCCTCATATTTTTCAATTTTGGTGTTCTTCATTCCTTCCCTTAGATCAGGTTTTTCATCTGGTATAATTTATCATCAACCTGATTAATTTCCTTATTTATTTTTGATAGTGTAGTTTTTGAGCAACAAATTCTCTCAACTTTCATTTATCTAAATATTCTTTATTGCAATTATATTCATGAAGAACCATTTTACTGGATATAAGATTTTGAATGAACAAAGGTATCATTTCCCATTTTTTTCTGGGTTGAGAACTAACGACATAGTTTGTACAAAGCAATTAACCATTATATTTATCATTATTTCTCTTTATGTGGTGTGACTTTTTCTTTTCCTGACTACTGCCTTAAATATTTTCTCTTTATCTTTGACTTTCAAAGCTTTAACTATATTGTTTCTGTCTTTTTCTTTATTTTTGAAACTTCTTGAAGTTTCTTGAACCTCTTCAATTGTATGTTAATGTTTATGACAAAACGTGGGTAATGTTTGACCCTTATTTCTTCAAATATTTTTTCTAAGCTGTTCTCTCCCTTTTCTCCCTCCAGAATTGCAATTACATGTTTGCGAGATCTTCTCATATTTTCTCACATCACAGAGACTCTGTTTATGTTATTAATCAATCACTTTTTCTCTCACTTTCCTAGAGAATAATTACTAGACTCCAAGTTCACTGATTTTTTTTTTCTGTCATCTCCAGTTACCTTTTAAGTCCATCCAGAGAAATTTTCTTGTTTTTACAAAGAATGTACTTGGGTGACTATGTGTGCAGTTATGATGTAGTTAGTGATAGGACAGTAATGTTATTGTGAAATGTTACACTATAACATGGTTTTCAACCTCACAATCATTGACATTTGGGGATAATAAGAAGATGGGGGTCCTGTGCATTGTAAGAGGTTCAGCAGACTACTTTACCCTACCACAGATGCAGGAACATCTTTTCTCTCTCTTGATAACCAAAAATGTATCCAAACATTTCCTAGGGAGCAAATTCACCCTTGATTGAGAACCAGTGCACAATATTTTTTCCCTTAATTTATAACTTATTTATAAATATACTTTGAGTAATTACTAGATTTTTTTAAAACAAGAGAAAATAAATATAATCATGCATTAAATAACAAATCGATCAAAGCAAAGTTTGTATTACACATTTAGGAAACTAACTTGTCTAACAGAACTATGTCACATGAGGCAATTACTCTGAAATTGATTTCCCATATGTGTTCAGTATGCAGTTAGAAAACACATAACTGCATCTTTAAACTGCCAGGCTGTGTATCTATGGATGTGCCCAGATGGCCTTACTGTAGCTATTTAAGTTGGGGAATCTATAATATGGAGTCACTACTTATTTAACCTACTTTTCTAGGATATTTAACATACATATTTAGCTTAAAAATCTAGAATTTTATTACTGTTTATGTGTTCATCTATTGTGTCTGTGTGTGTGGTGGGTATTCTTGCATGTGAGACATAAGTATTACAGCAGCTATCTCCCAATTTTTGTCCACATTGTCAGTGTAATTTGATTTTATTAGCTGGAAAAGAATACTGACTGCTTTTTAAAATTAAATGAATTTCTGGTAACTAGAGTTTGTGTGTGTAGGCACTTGATATATGTTTGCTAATGGTATGATAATAATAATGAGAATGAAAAAGAATAAGCTTTAAGTGGCATAAAATATATGCTTCTAGATAAGGCAAAAAAAAGAAAATTATGGACAAAAACAGTATTGATTTCATAATTTGTAATGCACTATTAGAAACAAACCAACATCTTTAAGTAAAACGTAAAATTGGTTAAAATAGTTATCTGGATTATAATATTTTTATTTTAATGAATTAGTATTGAGTTATCAAATGGAAGTATATATTTGTGTGTTTGTGTGCATGTGTGATGTACGTGTGTTTGTCTATATCTATATATTTCTCTAAATGTATATCTGTGTGTATATATATATTCTTGACAGTTTTCTAGGTAATCTTTATTTATAAGAAAATAAAAAAGCAGAAAAAGATATTTATTTCCAAGTATTATTTCAATAATTGGCTCCTTCAAAATTAATATGGCAAAAATAATTAAAACATACATTTTAAATGTACAAATGTAGTTAGATTGAACTTTTCTAGAAGATTGCAGAGTAGTCAGATGCTTCCAGGGATCCCTTTTATTACAAAAACCTGAAAAAACAAGTGAAACGAGTATATATGATAGCTAGGAGCCCTGAACATCAAAGGCAAAGTTATAATATGGACTGAGAGGCTGGAGGAGGGAGAGACAGTTCAGAAATGGTGAGGAGTTGCTGGATCTGACTCAGTGGGAACCCTCAGGCACAATCCCCTGTAGCAACTTCGGCGGGGCTGGTGGTAGTTTCTGGACATGTTTTCTTCAGGGAGAGACAGCGTGCTGCACAGCCAACTCACACCTACGGAACCAGAGAAGAATGAAACTCTCAGCAAAAGCTAAGTACTTGGGTTTATTTTACTGTGCCCCCAGACCCCAAGCTGGCTTCAGTGGGTGTTGATTTCCCTGGGACTGACATACATCCTGCTGTGCATCCGGAGCCATTCTCCCACCCTTGGAGAAGGAATAAATTCACACTTGGGGGGAAAGATAATTGCCAGCTCCACTAAGCTGAGGAGCTGAGGACAGAAGCAGCTCTTGTCCAGGCACAAATGGGACTTTGAATACTTTTCACCTCTGCATGATATGGGCCTATTTCAGGAGAATAGGCATTTGTTTGCAGACTGCAACTGTTTCCACCTGTGTGGTGGAGAGGTGGGTTTTTGATGTTTGACACAGCTTTGCCTATTAAACAAGGTCCTCATCTACCCACATCAGGGGCTTAAGGACTGGTGGCCCTACCCATGTCACCTAGCCACCCATGACAGGGCTCCAAGGATAAGTGATACCTCCCAGTCCTCACAACCAAAAACATTGGGTGCCCATGGTTCAGTTGCAGAACACACCAACCTGTGTGCTCTAGGGAACAGGAACATGCTGTCCTCACAGTCACTCGGGGGATGGTTGTCAGTCCCCTGCTTTGTTCAGAACGTGACTTCCTGCTGCAACTATATACCTGTGCCTATGCCAATCACCCCTGCCCCCCTAAGCCCGTAGGACAGAGCCTGTACCACACACTTGATGACCAACTACCTGGTCACCTGAGCTGAATCCATATAAGAAAAGTGAATGGACTCCTAGGCTCATACACTTGGTAAGAGTTCTAGCCACCTGGTGGCAGGACATTAGAGCTCCAAAGGTGAAAATAACCAAGCTAGCTCACTCAAGCAGCCTGTTTGGGCATATCAAAACAAAGCAAGAAGCTAGGATACTGTAAGCAAACAAAATAATAAAATAATACAATAACTTATAAATGGCTGGGAGAGAACAGGAAATATCAAATCATGTAAAGAAGGAGAACATGATATATTCAACAAGCTCTCAAAACAAAGAATCAAGGAATCTTCTGGAAGAAGATGTTTTCCTGGAGTCACCAGATGTAGAATACAAAAGATTAATATATAGAACTCTTTAAGACATCAGGAATGAGATCAGGCAACACATACAACAAGCCAAGGAACTGCTAAAGCAGTTGAAGAAATTAAAAAGGTTATTCAAAAACATAATGAAAAATTTAATAGACTGCAAGAATCCATACAGAGCAATCAGAAATTCAGAAGATTAACAACTAAATTTCAGAATTAGCCCAATAGAAAGTCAGAGGAGTAAAACTGAGGAAATGGAAGGCAGAATTAGAGATAGAAAACACTTGGTACCAATGTATTGGAAGAAAAGCAAGATAAAAGAATTAAAAAAAAAATGAAGAAACACTAAGAATCATGTGGGACTCTATCAAAAGAAGTAACCTATGAGTGATTGGAGTACCAGAACAGTGAGGGATAACAGAAAATACAGAGAGAATTGTTGAAGATTTGATAGCAGAAAACTTGCCTGATACTGTGAAAGATGAGAAGATATCTATCCAAGATGCTTATTGAACTCCACAAAAGGTAGATCTCAAAAGAAAGTCATCAAGACATATTATAATCAAACTTGCCAATACCAAAGAGAATTTTAAGAGTAGCTAAGGATAAATGAAAAGTCACCTACAAGGGAGAGTCAATAAGAATAAGCTTGGACTACTCAGCAGAAACTATTGTAGGCAAGAAAGCAATGGGATGACTTATATAAAGCATTGAAGGAAAAAAATTGCAATCCAAGAAACATATACCCAGCAAAAGAGTCTTTCAAATATGAAGATTAGGACATTTCCAGACAAACTTTTCTAAAATACAAATTGCATATAAAATATACTTTGTAATGAAAAGAGAAGACTGGCTTTCAGTGATTGTTAATCACTTTTACATTTGAAGTTTGATCTACAAATTGGACCAACACACTACACTTGAATTGTGATAATGAGTAAAAATTAAAAAAATAAAAATAACAGTTATTTGCCTACCCATACGAAACAAATTGGAGACTATATAGGGACAGGGATGGCCCAATGCTTCTGATTCAAAATTTTATTAAGCAAAATATTCTATTAATATATTCTCTCATTTATTTAGTTATAGTTGACAATAACTAGAGTATATGATAAGATTTGAAAGCGTGTTCTGAAATATCCAAGAATAATGAATATTGTTCATCATATTTTTAGCATAGAGAATTCTAAGAACTGTCACTCCACAAAATGTTACATTTTTGTCCCCCTATAATAAACACAATATCCCTTTCCCAAGGATGATCAAGATTGGCCTGAGTGGTCTGAAAGTCTATGTTGTTATAGAAATAGAAATTTCTTGGTATTAGAGTCAGATACCCCAGGTATATTTTCCGTATGTCCCTTAACATCTAATTAACTGTATCAGTGAGAAGCAAACATGGGGAATTTTTAAATCAATGACTTGGCAATACAGATGATGAAGCAGTTGTGACGCCAAGCAGAGACTCAGCAAAATACCACCAGAAACTCAAAAACAAGAAGTCAGAGAGAGGAAGTGGTGCTAATGGAGTACAGGGTTCAGATCACTCAGAAAATATGGCAATATATCAGGCCTATCCAGTGGCAACTGTAACCACAGAAGAGATACAGAAGCTGGTGGAAATGGAAGGGGAAAAAGAAGAGGCAGAGAGGAGAGTGACAAATAACCTGGTTCCTCTCTTTCTTCCATCTGTCCATCTTGCAGCAATGCTCCATTGCCTGAATTCGGCCAGAATCCAGCTGACAACTGATTATGAAAATGTAGCCTTCTCATCAGCCCTTGCAATGCTTGACAGAACAGGGGAAGAGTAAGGGAGGGATCTGAGGGAGAACAGGCCTTGGGCGAATATATTCAATCTCTCCAATGATCCCCATCTGTAAAAACAAGAATTATAGTAACCACCTCAAAGGGTTACTGTCAGAATTAATTTAAAGCAATGCACAGGGCTTTGCAAAGTGCCATGCTTGTGAAGATTATTACCATGATTGGTACAAGGGATCCAGCAGTTCCAAAGCTAAGTGTTCTTCCTTTTATTATTATTATTATTTTATAACTTTGGCTACTTCATCCATCTCTGAATCATCTCTATGAGCTTCCAATTAGGGATTAATCTCTCTGAGTCTTATTAAGTTCAATGGGACTCTCCAAAAAAATTGAAACACTACGGGTCGAGTGATTTCAATTTCTAGAATGTAAGGGGCTAGGGTTTCATTTTCAGAATTGCAACACGAGGAACTCTGTAAATCCACTGTCCAGGAAAACTGGTGAAAATTAAAAAAAAAAAAAAAATTGTAGTCTCCAGAAATGGCTAAAAGGCATAAAGCAAATGAAGAAATATTTATTCAATAAAGTATACTAAAGTTCTGTAAGCCCAGTGAGAGCCTCTGGCATTTGAACTACAACTCACTTCCTTCCTCCCTGCTCCTTACCCAATGCGATGCAAACTACACTGCAGACAAATGTATCCAGGAAAACAAGGCCAATTATCTTTCTAGCTCCCATTTGAAGGATATAGTGCCAAAAGCGGTAGGATATCAGCATTTATCAATCTGTTCCCAATATGCCTGTTGCAGATGATAAGTTCCTGGTGAGCGCAGGCAAGAGGTGGGGATTTCCTTGTTCTCTTTAGCTCCCATATGTGGGGTAGAGGCTTATCCTTGGTCTTGGTGTGCTGGAAATACAGGGTTCTCCTACTCTAGCTCCTTCATAAAGTGGAAGATCCATGCTAGGAGAGGAAAGTTTAGAAGATCATAGGATGAGGTTACCATTTTTCCCCTCCCCGGCTGACTGCCAAGCTACAAAAAAGGGGCAGCATTCACAAAGAAGTATACCACTATTCCTGTCTCCATCTATAGAGCCATGGCTCAGAGAATGTGCTCAAGCTGCAACAGACAGCATGACACTCTTTACAAAAAACTGGCTTTATTGGCAACAGAGACTGGAGAAGTTAAGCCTAAAGGCCCTTTCTAACAGTGGAGTTTGTGGTGAAAAGCAATTAAGAGTAGATTGGTAGTTTTATTTTAAAGTGTAAACTAAAACGAGGGTCATATAGTTTACCAGAGTGAATCAGGAAAAGAGATAGCTAAGTAGAGCCTACTGTGGTCAGAACAAATCACAAATATTGACTTTAAAAACTATCACTACAAAAAAGTAAGAATTTAATGAGATAAGTCTGTGGAGCAATTTATGCCAAGGGCGTTGTAGAAAACATTAACAAATAACTTAACAACTTGTGGTGATTTTCTGATAGTTGCAGTCAGGGAAGGAGAAAAAGCAATTCCTGCTGAAACCACTGTTATCCTAGGGTGACTGGGTGCATGCCTAATGCTGCACACCTGAGAAAGATCAGAAGTTTTAGAGTACTGGGGAAATAGACTTCATTAAGATAATCACACCAGTCAACAAATAACAAGCCCTGGGATGGGGGAAGTGACCAGTAACCAGAGTTGTTATATTGTTATCTAAAATATTTAGTTTCCAACAAAAATTATGAGACATGAAAAGAAATGGGAATGTCTGACTTGGGAAAAATCAGGCAGCAGAAACTGCCTATAAGAATAAACAGATATCAAATTAAATAGGCAAAGACGTCAAAGTAGCCATTATAAAGGTATTCCAACAACTAAAAGGAACCACTGTTTTAAAAAAGTAAAAGAAGATATATGAAAAAAGCTCACCAAATGGAGAATATCAATAAATATAGAGATTAGAAAAAAGAATCAAATGAAAACACTGTAGTTGAAAGGTACATAACTGAAGAAAAACTTGCAAGAGGGGCTTGACAGTAGATTTGAACTGGCAGAAAAAAGAACTAGTGAACTGGAAGAGAGATTGATAGAGATTATACAATCCAATGAACAGAGAGAAAAAAGAATTGGGAAAAATAAATGGATCCTCAGAGAAAAATGTGTGCAAACACATGCAAAATGAAGTGTCAAAAAAAGTGTGGAGAGAGGAAAGAAAAAAAAAATCAAAGAAATAATGCTGAAAGCTTCTCAAATTTGATGAAAAACATTCATCTACACATCTGAGTTCAGCAAACTCCAAATAAGACACCTGCCAAGAGAGCCACACACTGACATACCATACTGAAATACTTAAAGCCAAAGACAAAGGGACAATCTCGTAAGCAGCAGAGAAAAAAACATCTCTTAGCTCCAAGAGAATCCAACTAACATTAATAGATGACTTTTCATTAAAAACAATGGGGGTCAGAATGTAGTGGGATAACATTTTTAAAGAGCTCAAAGGAAAAAACAAACATTCAAACAGAGAAGCTGTTAATCCAGAATTATATATTCAGCAAAACTAACATTTAAAGTGAAAGCAAAATGAAGACTTACTCAGGTAAAAGTTGAGGTTTTTTTTTTTGCTAGCAAGTTTTCCCCATAGAAAACACTAAAGGAAATTGTTCAAGTTGAAAGCAAGTGACTCCACAGAGTAATCTGAATTTATAAGCACCAACATACAAAGGAGCTCCAGTAAAGGTGATTACGTAAGTATAAAAAACAGTGTAAATCCATTTTCCTCAACTTTCTTCTTTAACTGATTAAAAAAGTTATTGCATAAAACAATACATATGTAATTGTATTCTTGTGCCTGTATTATATGGAAATATGATATGTTTACCAATAGTAGAACAGAAGAGGTAGATGGGATCAAAGTCGTATGGGCTCAGGAAATGACATTAAATGGTATTCTGAATCCACAGGAACGAATGAACAGAAACAAGAGTAAATGAGAAAAATAAGAAGCCCTGTAAATAATACTTGTTCTACATTCCTCTTCCTATTTCATAAAATTATATTAAGTAACAATTATGACAATGTAATTTTGAGAAATTAATATATATATTCCTAAAGAATTATAAAAATATCACAAAACGGAAAAATAGAGTTACACAGGTGTAATATTTCTATATCTCGCTGGAATTGTTTGTATAAATCTGAAGTATATTTTGATAATTTGCTTCAAGATGGATATGGCACGCTCTAGAGCATCCTTTAAGTAAGTCAAAAATGTGGTAAAACAATCATTAAAGAAATTAATAGGTTACATTTGAAGATATTCACTTAATGCAAAAGAACAGAGGAAAAAGAGAACATACATACACACGCACCAACTGCCCTCGAGTCAATTGCAACACTTGAGACATAAGACATATACAAAACAAGAAGTAAAATGACAGATCTATATGCAACTATGCCAAATGTGAATAAATTAAACAATCTAATCAAAAGTTGTTAAGGATTTCATTTTAATTGGATCCACAATCAACATCCATGGAAGTAGCAGTCAAAAAACCAAGTGACACATTGCGTTGGGCAAATCTGCTGCAATAGACCTCATTACAGTGTTAAAAAGCAAAGATGTCACTTTGAGGACTAAGGCGTGTCTTTGGGAAATCTTCTCTTCAGCTCCCAAGAAAAATAGAAATGTGAAATAAAAACTTGCACATTACTGTTTATAGCAGCATTATTCACAGTATCCAAAAGGTATAAACAATCCAAATTTCCATCAACTCATGAACAGATACATGTGATATATCTAAAAGGTGGAATAATATTTGGCCATAAAAAGGAATGAAATATTGGCATATGCCATGACATGAATAAATCTTGAAAACATTATGCTAAGGGAAAGACATAGTCACAAAAGACCACATATCATATAATTCCATTTATAATGAAATATTCAGGGTAAGAAAATCTGTACTGACAAAATACAGATGAGTGGTTGCCTATAACTGGGGAAGGGAGACAGCTAAAGAGTCTGGGACTTCTTTACAGGTGATGAAAATGTTTTAAAGTTGATTGTAATGATGATTTTGCAACTCTGTGACTATATTGAAAACCATTGAATTGTACACTTTAAACGAGTGAACTGTATGTCCAATATATCTCGATATAGCTACTAAAAAAAAAAAATGAGCATACTTACAAACTAAGCATAAAATACTACGTAGTTAACATATCATCATTTTTATGAAACATAAGCCACTGTCAAAGGACATAAAAACAGTGACTATTTTTTTTAAATAATTTTTATTCTGCTTTAAGTGAAAGTTTACAAATCAAGTCAGTCTCTCACACAAAAACCCATATACACCTGGCTACACGCTCCCAATTACTCTCCCCCTAATGAGACAGCCCACTCTCTCCCTCCACTCTCTTTTTTCGTGTCCATTTCGCCAGCTTCTAACCCTCTCCAAACTCTCCTCTCCCCTCCAGGAAGGAGATGCCAACATACTCTCAAGTGTCCACCTGATCCAAGAAGCTCACTCCTCACCAGCATCCCTCTCTAACCCATTGTCCAGTCCAATCCATGTCTGAAGAGTTGGATGTGGGAACGGTTCCTGTCCTGGGCCAACAGAAATTCTGGGGGCCATGACCACCAGAGTCTTTCTAGTCTCAGTCAGACCATTAAGTCTGGTCTTTTTATGAGAATTTGGGGTCTGCATCCCACTGCTCTTCTGCTCCCTCAGGGGTTCTCTGTTGTGTTCCCTGTCAGGGCAGTCATCAGTTGTAGCTGGGCACCATCTAGTTCTTCTGGTCTCAGGATGATGTAGTCTCTGGTTCATGTGGCCCTTTCTGTCTCTTGGGCTTGTAATCACCTTGCGTCCTTGGTGTTCTTCATTCTCCTTTGATCCAGGTGGATTGAGACCAACTGATGCATCTTAGATTTCTCCTTGCTAGCATTTAAGACCCCAGACGCCACTCTTGAAAGTGGGATGCAGAATGTTTTCTTAACAGATTTTATTATGCCAATTGACTTAGATGTCCCCTGAAGCCATGGTCCCCAGACCGCTGCCCCTGCTACGCTGGCCTTCAAAGCATTCAGTTTATTCAGGTAACTTCTTTGCTTTTGGTTTAGTCCAAATGTGCTGACCCCCCCTGTATTGTGTTCTATCTTTCCCTTCACCTAAAGTAGTTCTTATCTACTATCTAATTAGTGAATACCTCTTTCCCAGCCTCCCTCCCTCCCCCATCTCATAAACACAAAAGAATGTTTTCTTCTCAGTTTAAACTATTTCTCAAGGTCTTATAATAGTGGCTTTATACAATATTTGCCCTTTTGCAGCTGACTAATTTCACTCAGCATGTCTTCCAGCTTCCTCCATGTTATGAAATGTTTCACAGATTCCTCACTGTTCTTTATCGATGCTTAGTATTCCACTGTGTGAATACACCATAATTTGTTTATCCATTGATAGGCACCTTGGTTGCTTCCATCCTTTTGCTGTTGTAAAAAAAAAAATGTAAACCGTGCTACAATAAACATGGGTGTGCATATATCTGTTTGTGTAAAGGCTCTTATTTCTCTAGGATATATTCCAAGGAGTGGGATTGCTGGATCGTACGGTAGTTCTATTTCTAGCTTTTTAAGGAAGTGCCAAATTGATTTCCAAAGTGGTTGTACCATTTGACATTCCCACCAGCAGTGTAGAAGTGTTCCAATCTCTCCACAGCCTCCCCAACATTTATTCTTCTGTGTGTTTTGGATTAATGGAGTGAGATGAAATTTCATTGTAGTTTTGATCTGCATTTCTCTAGTGGCTTATGATCATGAACATTTCCTCATGTATCTGCTAGCTACCTGAATGTCTTCTTTAGTGAAGTGTTTATTCATATCTTTTGCCCATTTTTTAATAGGGTTATTTGTCTTTTTGCAGTTGAGTTTTTGCAGTATCATGTAGATTTTAGAGATAAGGAATTGATCAGAAATATCCCAGTCTGTAGGTAATCTTTTTACTCTTTTGGTGAAGTCTTTGGATGAGCATAAATGTTTGATTTTTAGGAGCTCCCAGTTATCTAGTTTGTCTTCTATATTCTTTATAATGCTTTGTAAACTGTTTATGCCATGTATTAGGGCTCCTAACACTGTCCCTATTTTTTCTTCCATGATCTTTATTGTTTTAGATTTTATACTGAGGTCTTTGATCCATTTTGAGTTAGTTTTTGTGCATGGAGTGAGGTATGTGTCTTGTTTCATTTTTTTGCAAATGGATATCCAGTTATGCCAATATCATTTGTTAAAAAGACTGTCTTTTCTGCATTCAACTGTTTTGGGGCCTTTGTCAAATATCAACTGCTCATATGTGGATGGATTTATGTCTGGATTCTCATTTCTGTTCCATTGGTCCATGTTTCTGTTGTTGTACCAGTACCAGGCTGTTTTGACTACTGTGGCTGTATAATAGGTTCTAAAATCAGGTAAAGTAAGGCCTCCCACTTTGTTCTTCTTTTTCAGTAATGCCTTATTCATCCGGGGCCTCTTTCCCTTCCATATGAAGTTGGTGATTTGTTTCTCCATCTTCTTAAAGAATGTCATTGGTATTTGGATCGGAATTGCATTAAATGTATAGATCGCTTTTGGTAGAATAGACTTTTTTTAGTTTTACATCTTCCTATCCACAAGCAAGGTATGTTCTTCCACTTATGTAAGTCTCTTTTGGTTTCTTGCAGAAGTGTACTGTAGTTTTCTTTGAATAGGTCTTTTACATCTCTGGTAAGATTTATTCCTAAGTATTTTATCTTCTTGGGGGCTACTCTAAATGGCATTGACTTGGTGATTTCCCTTTGATGTTCTTTTTGTTGGTGTAGAGGAATCCAATTGATTTTTGTATGTTTATCTTGTATCCCAATACTCTGCTGAACTCTTCTATTAGTTTCAGTAATTTTCTGGAGGATTCCTTAGGGTCTTCTGGAAATAAGATCATATCATCTGCAAATAGGGATACTTTTACTTTCTTCGTTGCCAATCTGGATGCCCTTTATTCCTTTATCTAGCCTAATTGCTGTGGCTAGGACTTTCAGCACAATGTTGAATAAGAGTGGTGATAGAGGGCATCCTTGTCTGGCTCCCGATCTCAATGGGAATGTTTTCAGGCTCTCTCCATTTAGGGTGATGTTGGCTATTGGCTTTGTATAAATGCCCTTTATTATGTTGAGAAATTTTCCTTCTATTCCTATTTTGCTGAAAGTTTTTGTCATGAACGAGTGTTGTACTTTGTCAAATGCCTTTTCTGCATCAATTGATAAAATCCTGTGATTCCGGTCTTTTGTTTTATTTATGTGGTACATTATATCAATTCTTTTTCTAATGTTGAACCATCCCTGCATGCCTGGTATGAATCCCACTTGGTCATGGTGAATTATGTTTTTGAAATGTTGTTGAATTCCATTGGTAGAATTTTGTTGAGGATTTTTGCATCTACATTCATGAGGGATATAAGTCTATAATTTTCTTTTCTTGTGGTGTCTTTGTCTGGTTTTGGTATCAGGGATATGGTGGTTTCATAGAATGTTTGGTAGTATTGCATCTTTTTCTATGCTCTGAAATACCTTTAGTAGTAGTGGTGTTAACTCTTCTCTGAAAGTTTGGTAGAACTCTGCAGTGAAGTGGTCCGGACTAGGGCTTTTTTTTGTTGGGAGTTTTTTGATTACCTTTTCAATCTCTTCTTTTGTTATGGGTCTATTTAGTTGTCCTACCTCCGTTTGTGTCAGTTTAGGTAGGTAGTGTGTTTCTAGGAATTCATCCATTTCTTCTAGGTTTTCAAATTTGTTAGGGTACAATTTTTCATAGTAATCTGATATGATTCTTTTAATTTCAGTTGGGTCTGTTGTAATATCACCCATCTCATTTTTTATTTGGGTTATTTGCTCCCTCTCCGGTTTTTCTTTTGTCAGCTTGGCCCGTGGTTTATCAATTTTGTTGAGTTTTTGAAAGGACCAGCTTTTGGCCTTGTTAATTCTTCCAATTGTTTTTCTCTTTCCTATTTCATTTAGTTCAGCTCTAATTTTTATTATTTGTTTTCTCCTGGTGCCTGTGGGTGTCTTTTGTTGCTCTCTTTCTCTTTGTTCAAGTTGTAGGGATGATTCTTTGATTTTGGCTCTTTCTTCTTTTTGGATGTCTGCATTTATTGATATACATTGGCCTCTGAGTACCGCTTTTGCCGTGTCCCAAAGGTTCTGATAGGAAGTGTTTTCATTCTCACTGGGTTCTATGAATTTCTTTATTCCATCCTTAATGTCTTCTATAATCCAGTCTCTTTTGAGCAGGGTATTGTTCAGTTTCCAAGTGTTTGATTTCTTTTCCCTGCTTTTTCTGTTATTGATTTCCACTTTTATGCCCTTATGGTCAGAGAAGTTGCTTTGTAATATTTTAATGTTTTCGATTCTGCTAAGGGTTGCTTTATGACATAATATGTGGTCTACTCTTGAGAATATTCTGTGTGCACTATAAAAGAAAGTATACTTGTTTGCTATTGGGAGGAGTGTTCTGTATATGTCTACGAGGTCAAGGTGGTTGATTTTTTTTTTTCTTTTTTATCAAGCTTTTTTCTGGATGTCCTGTACTACACTGGAAGTGGTGTGTTGAAGTTTCCTACTCTTATTGTGGAGCTATCTATCTCACTTTTCAATGCTGATAGAGTTTGTTTTATGTATTTTGCAGCCCTGTCATTGGGTGCATAAATATTTAATATGGTTATATCTTCTTGGTGTATTGTCCCTTTAATCATTATATAATGTCCTTCCTTATCCTTTCTGATGGATTTCACTTTAGGGTCTATTTTGTCAGAAATTAGTATTGCCACTTCTGTTCTTTTTTGATTGTTGTTTGCTTGATATATGTTTTCCATCCTTTGAGTTTTAGTTTGTTTGTTTCTCTAAGTCTAAGGTGTGTCTCTTGTAGGCAGCATATAGACGGATCTTGTTTTTTAATCTGTTCTGCCAATCTCTGTCTCTTTATTGGTGCATTTAGTCCATTTACATGCAGGGTAATTATGGATAGGTATGAATTTAGTGCTATCATTTTGATGTCTTTTTTTGTGTGTTGGTAGTTTTTTTTTCCCACTTGATTTTATGTGCTGAATAGATTTTCTTTATATATTGTCCTTTCCTCATATTTGTTGTTAATTTTGTTTCTGCTGAGTCTGTATTTTTCCCTTGTATTTTATTTTGATGAGTAAGATAGTTTGTCTCCTTTGTGGTTACCTTATTACTTACCACTATTTTCTAAATTTAAAACTAACTTTTATTTCTTTGTATCGCCATATCTTCCTCTCTATATGGAAGGTGTATGACTACATTTCTCAGTCCCTCTTTATTATTTTAACATTGTCTTCTTTTATGTAATAACATCGCCGTTACCCTGTGTTGGGCTTTTTTTTTTTTAATCCTGTTTTGTTTTTTTTGGATTTCCCTGTCTGGGTTGACTTGTGATTGCTCTGCCCAGTGTTCTAGTCTTGGGTTGATACCTGATGGTATTGATTTTCTAACCAAATAACTCCCTTTAGTATTTCTTGTAGTTTTGGTTTGGTTTTTACGAATTCCCTCAACTTGTGTTTATCTGGAAATGCCTTAATTTCACCTTCATATTTAAGAGACAGTTTTGATGGATGTATGATTCTTGGCAGGTAATTTTTTTCCTTCAGTTTTTTAAATATGTCATGCCATTGCCTTCTTGCCTGCATGGTTTCTGCCGAGTAGTCCGAGCTTATTCTTATTGGCTCTCTTTTGTAGGTGACTTTTCTTTTATCCCTCTCTGCTCTTATAATTATCTCTTTATCTTTGGTTTTGGCAAGCTTGATTATAATATATCTTGGTGACTTTCTTTTAAGATCTACCTTATATGGAGTTTGTTGAGCATCTTGGATAGATATCTTCTCACCTTTCACAATATCAGGGAAGTTTTTTGCCATCAAATGCTCAACAATTTTCTCTGTATTTTCTGTTATCCCTCCCTGTTCTGGTACTCCAATCACTCGTAGGTTATTTCTCTTGATAGAGTCCCAAATGATTCTTAAGGTTTCTTCATTTTTTTTTGAATTCTTTTATCTGATTTTTCTTCAAATATGTTAGTGCCAAGTGATTTATCTTCGAGTTCAGAAATTCTACCTTCTATTTGCTCAATTCTGCTCCTCTGATTTTCTGTTGAGTTATCTAATTCTGTAATTTTACTGTTAATCTTCTGAAATTCTGATTTTTGTCTTTTTTTATGGATTTTTCCAGCTTATTCAACTTTTCATTATGTTCCTGAATAATGTTTCTAATTTCTTCAGTTGCTTTATCTGTGTGTTCCTTGGCTTGTTCTTCGGATTGCCTCATTTCCTTTCTGATGTCTTGTAGGGTTCTGTATATTAAACTTTTGTATTGTGCGTCTGGTAATTCCAGGAATGCACTTTCATCTAAAAGATCTCTGGATTCTTTGTTTTGAGAGCCTGTTGAGGTGGTCATGGCCTGTTTCTTTATATGACTTGATATTGACTGTTGTCTCTGAGCCATGTATAAGTTATTGTATTAGTTTATGCTTGCTTACTATGACGTAACTGCTTGCTTTGTTTTGTTTTGAAATACCCTTCTGGGTTGCTTGAGTGAGCTAGCTTGATTATGTTCACCTTTGGAGCTCTGGTGTCCTGTCTCCAGGAGGCTAGAGCTGTTATCAGGTATATCAGTCAAGGAGTCCATTCAGTTTTCTTATATGAATTCAGCTCAGTTTTCCAGGTAGCTGATATCAAGTATGTGGTACAGGCCCTGTCCTACAGTCTTAGAGGGGCAGGGGTGATTGGCGTATATACCGATATCTGATTACAGCAGGGGGTCGCGCTCTGAACAAGGCATGGGTCTGAGAACCGACCCCAAGTGTCTCTGAGGAAAATGCGTCTCTGTTCCCTAGAGTGTGCTGGTGGGTGGGTTCTGCAGAGGGACCATGGGCATTGAAAGTTTTTGTTATAAGGACTAGGAGGTACCAGTTTTCTTAGACCCCTGTCGTAGGTGGCTGTGTGATCTGAGTGGAGCTACCAGTCCTTAGGTCCCTGTCGTGGGTAGGTGAGGACCTTGTTTGATAGGGAAAGCAATGTCAAACATCAAACAACCACCTCTCCACCACAGAGCTGAAATGGTTGGTGTTTGCCAACAAGGGCCTATTCTCCCGAAATAGTCCCACACAGGTCCATGAAGAAGGGAAAGTTGCTCAAGGTCCATGGACGTTTTGCGTCCAGACAGGAGTCGCTTTTGTCCTGAGCTCCCCTGGTTAATGGAGCTAGCAAATTATCTTTTCCCCCCAGTTGCAAATTTTTTCCTTCCTCAAAGCAGGGAGGATAGCTCTAGGTGCTCACCAGGGTGTATTTCAGGCCCAGGGATTCAGCCACTGAAGCCGGCTTGAGGGTAGGGGGAGCGGTAAAATATACGCAAGTACTTAGCTTTTGTCGAGAGCACGCCGTTCTCTTCAGGTTCCGGAGGTTTGAGTGGGCTCTGTGGCTGGCTGCTTCTCCCTGAGGAAAGTGCAGCCAGACACTAGTACCAGCCCGCCGCTGCTGCTCCTGGAATGGTGCCTGAGGGCTCCCCGCGATTCAGGTCTAGTGACTCTTCTCCACTTCTGAATGGCTTCCTCCTGCCCCTGCCCCTCCTTTCGGTGTCTAAGCTTACCTTTGGTGCTCAGGGCTCCCAGCTTGTCACAAATATACTCATTTCACTTGTTTTTTCAGGTCTTTGTTGTAAAGAGGGCTAGATGGAAGCGTCTGTCTATTCTGCCATCTTGGCTCCACCTCGGCTATTTTTGAATTAAATATATAAAACCAAAAAACCAAACCCATTGCCATTGAGTCAAGTCTGACAGGGTAGCTGTAAATTTCCATGAGAATTAAACATATAAAATGTATGCATTCACGTATTTCACTGCTTCTAGTTTTTGTTCAATGCTCTTTAGAACTAGAGATTCAGTGGCACCAGTAGGCGGGTGTGGACTGTGTAAATTGTACCGGGTGATACGGTTAGAGGCGGTGACTCCAGAAAGACTCTCTATAAAATTTTTGTGTAGTGTTTCAGCAGAAATTTATTATTTTTTATAAAAAATCCCTGTAGTTAGTTATAACAACAAAAATTTTTTTTTCATAAGCACAGCTTACAGGTATCGATACACGTTTATGGCTAAACCTGTATGCTAATTTACTTTTGGAACCTTCTAATGAGCTCTGTTGAAAGCTGTCATTATTATCCAATTAGAATGATGCTTTAAATCATATGGTTTTGTCTGCATAGGCTACAAGCAAGCTCTGTTGGTTGCATTGCTGCTGCCCAGTGTTTTTATAGTCACTGATTTTGTCAAATTTTTTGGTGTTTAAGCTACAATATTGTGATAATTAGCATGGGAGGGAGGGTGACACCAAGAGTAAATGCACTGGGTGACCTCAATCCTAGTGATGTCACTGTAGAAATTTTTCACTAAATAAAGAATAACTGAATTTAGTGTTTCTAATCTGTTGTAAAGAAGAAAAAAAATACTCAATTTTCTTGGCATGCTAACCTTTAATTTCTAGCCATCTCTCTGCATTTAGGAGTGTGATTTTTTTCCCCAGAAGGGCAGTTCAAGCAGCAAGAGACCGCCTTAGCTTTGTGTTTGCTGGCTTTCATGTACATGTATCTTTACCTTAACTTCTCTTAAAAAGAGTTTATTTTGCAGAGAATCTGTTTACCTAGCATTCATACTTGACAAAAACAGGAGTATAATAAGAATGCATAAATTGTAAATGCATAGTGCATAACTGAATATTTGAACATGCCTGAAGCAGTGGGGCAATTTGATCCTTATAATCTAGTTTACTTTTTTTTTTTTTTTTCCCTGAGAAAAAAGGGCATGCTTATCTAGGATTTATTTCATCTTCAATTTTCACATGACAAAATTTACTTTTAAATTTAAAATGATGTTGTTTCAGTCCCTGGTGTCTGAGTGTGATGAGAGTGAGAAAAGCAGACAGAACTGCAAACGTCTAATCTTGGCATGGCATTTGCTTTCCATTTTCTTTAGTGTGCACTGATGGGATATTGCTGAATGTTAAAACCTTGGCAGAATCACTAGTGTGGAGAGTCTGTTTCTTTTGCGGGGAGAAAAGTGAAGCTTATCTATTCTTAATTTTGACTGATTAGTTTTTATTTCTGTTTATCATTAAATTTTCTCTTTGGCTGTACATAGCTTAGAGAATACAGAATTTTCAACCTACTAAATACATGTATGAAGATACTCTTCCTCCTATGTGAAGGATCTGAATCTTTATGCCTTTGTTCCGGGTCAATATATTGTACCCTTGTCAACAGAAAACAGCCACCTAAGGGTATGCATCATATAGTGTTGCCAAACTCTCTCCTTTTTCCCTATACTAATAAGCCCTTTTACTTTAAGGACTAAAGCTGAAAGGCTTTGCATCCTGCTTATCACATGACCCATCTTAACACTGATTCTTTCTCTATTGGAACTGGATTTTTTCCTTCTGCTTTTTAAAAAATCTGGGTCTACAAAATGTACAAAAATAATGGATGCTATCATAGAAAACAAAAGTCAACAAATAAACAACAATAACAACAACTACCAAAAAAACGATTCCTCTCCTTTTTTTAACTTGTCCAAATGATCCGATTCTGGCCTATTTTTTTTCTTTTGCCTACTTTTTTTTTTTTTTTTTTGATCCTTAGATTACATTTGACGTTGTTGGCCACCATTTCTTTCTCAAAATAACTGATTTACCCTATTAAAATATCCCTCATATGCTTCCCTGCTTTTCAACTCTACCATACAACTTTGAGAAAAGGAGTCATGTCATATAAATCCAACTGATTGTCACAAATTTGTTGAGAAGCGAATATGTGCCAAGCATTCTTTAGGTACTTAGGATATGTCAGTGATCAAAGCGAAGATCCCTGATTCTGCAGGGTTTATATTCTTGCAGGGATAGATATAATAAATAACAAAGAGAAGGTAAAAAATTAAATGACAATTTTAATAGTCCATATGCTATGAAAAAGGAAAACTAAGAACAAGGAGGGGATTGAAATAGTAGAAGATGTGTTATGGTTTAGTATGAAAAAATGCTAAAGAATCTCTGTATTTTTCCCAATATCTAGCTTAATGCATTTCATATAAAATCTTGTAAAATACTGAGTTGAATCAATAAATAACTTTCTTTTCTAAAATGTTTCTTCATGATATCAATCTTCTTTTGCTACTCGTTTTGTTCTCAGCCTGTATTACAGGATTAATATATATAGATAGATATAGATGTAGACACGAATACAGATATACAACCAATTGATTCCTGTTATTCAAAATGTTCTGTAGAGTTGCTGTGAACTCGGAATTAGTGAATATGGCACAAGTCTTGTTCTACCTCAGTTGGGAAACTGTGTATCTTGAGACTCAAGTTTTTTGTTGCTTCTTACGTGCCCATGAGTATGAATGTCCAAGAAAGCACCCAGGGTATTGATTTGGAGTTACAAATCAATTTTAGCCAGTAGGCAAATTAGGAAATATGGAACTGGTGTAGCTGAGTTCCTTGGAACATGGTCAGTTATCCAATCAGTATGCAGTGATATATAATGTTATAGGCCCTATCCGTTTTAGGAGCTGGAGATTTCTTTTTGTATCCTAGGAGGCTCAACTTAATGACAGGACTGTCAGTGTAGAGCTGTATACAGTAAATCTCTTAAATAATTAAAAAATATCTGCAAGCCACAAGGCTGTGAGGGGAGAGGGAGGAAACCAACAGTTGTCATATCAAGAAGATTCTTTTATTCACCCTATTCAACCTGGTGCATATTACAAGAGTCTTTATTTAGTGTTCAATTTCCCCTGGGTAGGAATCGTCTTACATTTTTTTTGTATTTTGTTATCTCTCAGTGTCACACACATAAGACACCGAACATGCAATAATTTATAAAGGTCTCCTATCAGTAAACAGACCCAATATTTGAAAGAGATGTTTGATGATTTACTAAATCCCTGCTATAATGAAAAATTGTAGATATGTATCAGAAAGAACACATCAAGAGTGGAATATTGTGGGAGTAAACCTCCTAAGCAAATGCAAAGACACATTTTGAAGCTATTTCTCTGTTTAATTATACCTCACAAGTAAACTATTAATTCTGTACAGTGGTTATGGTCAGCCCATTACAGTGTTTACATACTTTTAACAAACCTCAAGAAAGTGTTTAGATCACTTAATGAGTGTAATCTAGCATTGCGGTTGACATCAGAAGCTATGGGTTCAGACTGTTTAGTCTTTATGGTGGTTTATTCTGCAAAAAAGGACCCTGGGTGGCTCAAATGGTTTGTGCTCAGCTGGGAACCAAAAGGTAGTATGGTTCAAAGCACTCAGAGGAAAGACAAGGCCTGGCGATCTGCTTCCATAAAACTTACAGCCAAGAAAACCCTATGAAACAATTCTACACTATAATGCATAGGATGACCATGAGTGGGTATCAACTAGATGGCAGAAGACAGCAACAACAACATACTTCATAAAAGATAACGAGATGAAAATAGTAGTAACTGGGTTCTAGTTTATGTTAGAATGCTGATCCTTCCTTCATTAGTTGTGTGACTTTGGACAGATTTTTATATTGTAATCTACTAGAGCCACAATTTTCTCATCTGTAAATTAGGTTAATAACAGTAGCTTCTTTATAGAATTAATGTGAGGTTTAAATAAATTAATGCATGAAAATACTTGAAACAGAATCTAGCAGTTCATATATTTTAAATAAATGCTAAGTTAATTAGTAACATATATGTAAGCTCAATTAACTTTACTTTTATCTTCCCTGATTCTCTAGAAATAACAAGTTCTTCTTGTCTTCCTTGAGGGAATTTCTCTAAATAGTGATTATTTAAATATTTGCCAGGGACATTTTATGTATGGTTAATATTTAAATATGTTACCAAAATTTTACTATAAAATAATTGACCCTAATTAGCACTTGTAGAATATCAAAGCTGAACTACATATAGAAAAAAAATATTCCCTTTTACATATGAAATTTTTCTTCAATATTTTTTCCTTGTAGTAATTTACTGGGAATAATATGAATTGTAAAATTACTCTTTGTTTAGTGTGTCCATAACATACATTCAGTGGTCAGAAAAGATATAACCTATAAGAAATATTTACTTTCAACAAGTTTTTCTTTCCCTTTCAGATTCCCCTTGTGAAATTGCTTTAGTAATACGTGAAATATGATTAGAAGTGAGGAAATTACAGGACAAATGATGAAGGAGGGAGTGAATCTATCTGTTGTTGTCCCATTGGGGCCTCACTAACACAGGCAAATCTTATCAAATATAAACTCTTGTTTCCATATGAAAGATTCATAACAGTGGTCCTTCAGTGTTGCATCTTGGTTTTCCCCATCACTTCAGAATGTTTCCCATAGCTGTCTGATAAATTAACTATTCAAACAGGCATGCTCACGCATACACACAGGTGTATAAACCACCATGAAATTCTTTAACTCTAAATTTCACATAGGGACCGTTTATAAATTTGGGTAACCATGCTTCTCTAAAAATTAAATTTCAAAACTTTCAGATGAGTAATGAAACATATCTAATGACAAAGGCTGAGCACAGAAGAGATCAATTTATTTCATATAACAAAATGATCTCCTTATAGGAAGTATATTAAACTATGTCTTAGCAATTCTGTTTTCTATTTTCATATGCTTCTCACTATGCCTAAAATAGTCTTTTCCCCCTTTTCTGTTCCCAAGATAAACTTGGATAATGTCTACTTTGACCTAAAATATCACTTAATAAAGAAACTTTCTTTCAATCGCCATTAGATTATGAATGGTGACCCTTTGTGCTGTCTAGTCTCTGACATATACCTCTTCAATGTATCCAACATTGGTTTTCTCTTCTGTCTCTCCTTGAGGGAAATAATTATGGAATATTTATCCCATAGAAATGTTAATAGAATAAGTGAATGGATATCTTAATATAGAAACTCTTTATTGTTGTTGTTAGATGCTTTTGATTTGGCTTTGACTCAAAACTACCTCATGGGCAACAGAACAAACTTGCCTAGTCCTGTGCCTTCCTCACAGTCATTGTTATATTTGACCCTATTGTTGCAATTACTGTGCCAATTCGTCTCCTTGCGGGCCTTCCTCTCTTTCACTGACCCTCTACCAAGCATGATGTCATTCTCCAGGGACTGGTCCCTCCTGAAAACATGTCCAAAGTATGCAAGACATAGTCACACCATCCTCACATCTAAGGAGCATCCTGGCTGTACTTTTTCCCCAACACCATAATTCAAAGGCATCAATTTTCTTTGATCTTTTTAATTTGTTGTCCAGCTTTTACAAGCATATGAAGCAATTGAAAATATCATGGTTTGGGTCAGACACACCTTAGTCTTTAGAGTGATGTCTTTACTTTTTAACATGTTAAGGAGGTCTTTTGCAGCAGATTTGCCCAATGAAATATGTCATTTGATTTCTTGACTGCTGCTTCCATGGCTGTTGATTGTGGATCCAATTAAAATGAAATCCTTGACAACTTCAATCTTTTCTCCATTTGTCATGATATTGTTTATTGATCCAGTTGTGAGGGTTTTTGTTTTCTTTATGTTGAGGTATAATCCATACTGAATACTGTAGTCTTTGATCTTCATCCGTAAGTGCTTCTGGTCCTCTTTACTTTAGGCAAGCAAGGTTGTGTCCTCTGCGTATCGCCGAATGATAATGAGTCTTCCTGTATTCCTGATGTCGGGCTCTTCTTCATTCAGCCCAGCTTGTTGGATTATTTGTTCAGCACACAAATTGAGTAGGTATGGTGAAAGGATACAGTCCTGAAGTACATCTTTTCTGATTTTAAACCATGAAGTATCCCCTTGTTCTGCTCGTATTTTACTCTTCATCGATGGCATTGATCTCTCCTGGGTTCCATATATAATAGTTATGATATTATTCATTTCTTTTTATTTTCTCTAGGACTTTCTTATGTCAGGCTATATTTTTTATTTCTACATTCTTGAACAATATATCATGATTTTTATGTCGAGTCCTAAGAGGGAGAAAAAGGCCTCTCTTCCCTGGTTACTCTTGTTTCTTTCTAACATACCCCACTCAAATATGTGTTCTGAAAGAAACGAGGATGAAAAACAGGAATTCTCCTTTTCAGAATTGGGGCCAGCCCTGGCTAGTCTCTATGAAATGATGTTACCTAAGAACATGTTGCTTTCCCTCTTGCCTGATCACACTTTTTGGACACCTGTTGAATACGAACCTGAACTTCTCATGGTTTCTGAAGACTGCTCTCAAACTCATTTGGAAATGTGGTTGCAAATGCTACTTTTGTGCAAAGAGGAAACTCACAGATCCAGTATACCAGTCTTTCCATTTCTGCCACATAAAAGCTGTCTAGTGGCCACTTAAGGACTGAATAGGAGGACTACCACTAAAAGGAGAAAAAAGGAGAGAGAGAGAAAGAGAGAATTCTTCAGATATGAAGTAACAACTCCCCAGTCCTATCTTTTCTGAGTCTTTCTGCATATTAGAGGTCTAAAGTCTCTCTAACTGGAATTTCTGGAAGGAAGTCAGTTCAAGACTACGTACATATGTGTGTTCTATGACCTGCTGTTTTGTTATTCCTAAGAAGTGTTCAGCATGTGGAATAGTCATTGGGTCAGATTTCACATTATATGGTTTCTATACTAAGATTTAATAATTCTACAAAATTTTAAAAAATCATAAAAATGAATGAATTACATGTTTACATTTTGTGTTTGTGGTCTGAAGGAATTATTTTAGTTGTTACTATTAATAAAAGCTTAGAAATATGGTGCTAATTATTTATTTGGAAAAGAACAAGTAGACTTACCCACTGAAAAATGAGCCTTCTGTATAAGCATGATATGCATAATTTTGAAACATGTTGAAATAAACATTGAGATTCTAATGGAGAAGAGCACATTGTATATTACATTATGTGTCATAATATTCCAGTGAAAATAAGATGAATCACATATAATTTGCATTTGTGATTTAAACTAGCATTTTCCTTTTTTAAAGTGGCTGTATAATCATAACACATATTGGTAATATGATGTCTTTAAAAACATATTATATTGCTAGAGTTTTTGCACATGCCTATTAAAAAGAACATAGTGTGCAAAAATTCTTTTAAAATTTTACCTTGAGCAAAGTAGATAATTACTATTCCATGTTAGAATTTTACTGTTTGCTTTTCTTTCAAAGATTTAAGCTTAATATATATATATATATTTTCTTTTTTGTGTCTGTGAATAATATATAAAGTTTGGCACATGGATTATCTTCATAAAAAGGCTACTTACTAGCTTTATGACCTTGGTCAAAATATTTAAACTATGTACCTCAAATTTCTCACCTGTGAAATGTAGATAGTAACAGTATCTTCCTAGAGAGTTTATTATTAGTTTTAAATGCAGTGATGATGATGATGATTATGGTGACTGTACTAGGCAAGATATATTCATAGTCACTGATTAAGCTGGTAACTGAAGAGGATGAAATGACTAGTAAGGGTTGCTTACTAGTAAGTTGGGTCATATTATATGTGAATTGCATAGTTAGGTAAATAATATATATTTTATGCTAACAGGCTTGGGTAAACTTTGTAAGTGGTTGGACAAAAGACTACCAATAAATTAAATAAGTATTGAACACAACTTGAGATCATATAGCTTTTAACATATGATTCAAACATTGTAATATTAGAAGATAAAATCAAGTAAAGGTGTATTATATTTAAACCTATTTTCTATTCTTTACTTAGAAACTCACATATTTACAAATATCAGTAGTAAAGTATTTTTATTGTTGTAAAAATATAGGTAACACAATAATTGCCCATTCAACATTTTTTGTTTATATAATTCAATGAAACAAATTACATTAATGATGTTGTGCAACCATCATGAACATCTATTGCCATATTTTCCATCCCCATAAACAGAAGCTCAATGATAATTAAACAAAGATACCCCACTTTCCCCTTCCCTCCTGCCCCTGGTAACAAGAGTTATACTCTGATCTCTATACATTTCCTTATTCTAAGAAATTTCTCTTAGAAGCTAATATATATTTAATTCTAAAATTTTTATTACCTCAATATATAATACTTTAAAAATAGCAATCTAATATATTTCTGATCATCATGATTATTTGTTTTGCATCTAAGTGGTATTAAGTGGTTAACTGCTGTCATGCATGAGGAAAAGAAGTCATAATTCCTTCTTTTAATAAAAATTTTGAAATATAATGCTTGTGATGGTTAAGGTTGTATCTGCTTGGCTGGGCCATGGTTATCAGCAGTTTAGCAGTTATGTAATGATGTGGTCTGACAGTTATGTAATGATGTAGTTTGGCAGTTCTGTAATGATGTAATTTAGCAGTTATGTAATGATGTAGATCTCCTCTATTTTGTGATATAATGTAATCACTTCCATGATGTGATCTGATATAATCAGCCAATCATCTGTAAGGGGAGTTTCTTTGGGGGTGTGGCCTGTCCAATATATATGGATGCTCTGGCAAGGCTCACTGGCTTTTGCTATCTCTGGATCTTGCATTCAGCTCGTCATCATCTGACCTCCAGTTCTTGAGGCTTGAGCCGGTGGTCTGCTGTATTGCCTGACAATCTTGGGATTTATCAACCTCTACAGCATATGAGCCAATATCCTGCTGTCTGACCTGCTGGTCTTGGGTTTGTCAGCCCTTACAGCTACATGAGTCAGGAGAAGCCTCCAGCCTGATGCCTGACCCATGGACTTGGGATTTGCCACCCTCTAGAAAAAAAATAAATAAATTTTTTTTTTTTTTTTTTAGAACTGCATGAGCCTTTTCTTTGAGATAAATCTCTCTCTATGCTTTGCTAATTTTGCTTTTCTAGAGAACCCAGCCTAAGACAATGTTTATTTTGAAATATAGAAATATCACTTAATAATGTCTGACAAAATAATATTCATGGTCCAACCACCCAGGTCAACAGACAGAAAATTGTCTCCATCTCATAAACTCTCCTCATATCCTTCCCAAATATAACCTCTACCTCTTTCTGAAATTAACATTATCTTGACGACCAACATGAAAAGTTTTTTTTTTTTTTTTTTTTAATATCTGTTTTTATTTAACTGGAATTGTACAATATCTTTGGTTTCTGGTAAACTTTTTTTTTTTCTCAAAATTGTGTTTGTGACATTTACTCAGGTGCTTTAGTAACTTCAGTTCCTCCTTATCATCTTTGCATAATATTTTATAGTATGAATACCCTTCTTGATTTTTCAGAGCATTCTGCTAATACAAAGGTAAATACAGTACTGGAAAATAAAATTTCATGTCATAGGAAAGTAGGTGTGTCAGGACTGGCAATAATGAAGGATAAAAAGGAAAAGATAAAAGATACTTCTAAGTGAAATTTGACATTTAGAGGAAACTCTCCTTTTCAACAGTTTTATATTTCATTGCCTCATCTCACTTTATTCTATTTCATCATATGTTTCTGTTTTTTTTTTTTTTTTATTAAGATTGTTCTGCCAGATTTAGCAAATAAAAATACAGGAAACTAGTTAAAATTAAATGTCAGATAAACAATATTTACCTATTTATTTTTAGTGTTAGTGTGTTAGCAACATTGCATGGGACATACTTATATTAAAAAATAAAACAAAACAAAATTTCAGTGTATATCTGGAATGCAAATTTAAATGGATGTCTGTATTCTATCTGTCAAACCTACTCAAGGGATAAGATACACTCAATGATGTGAATGTGTTGTTCCTCTGAAATGTATATGAAATTTTCTGAAGTTGTCTGTGTTCCACTTTCCATAAAACATCTATAAGAAATGTCAATCTTTCCTCCATGATTCTAATAAAAAGTTTAATAGATTTTGGAAGCAATCCTTTTGTATACTGTATGTCATTAAAAAAGAGAAAGAGAAAGAAAGCAAATGCAAATTTACAAAACTTCAAAGGGTATTGGGAGGAATGGTTGACTAAAGTTCTACCAATAGCTTCAAATAGACAAAAATGACAGGAAGGAAGATAGGAAGAAAGAAAAAGAAGGATGGAAGGAGGGGCGGGAGGAAGGGGGAAGGAGGGAGGAAGAACTTCTATGAGCAACCAAACAAGGAAAGCACAAAGCTGCATGATATAAGCCTAAAAACTGTTGGCAAAGAATGATGAAGTGGTTAAACCTTGTGGTATACCTTAGAAGCTGTATTAGTTAACCAAGAAGTCCCTGGCAATTTTCAGTAACTCCTCTAAATCTAGAGAGAAGCAAACCAAGAGAGTTTCATTATTTTTTCCTATTCTACCTGGGGAACAGTGGAGTTATTAACCAGAGGAGAAATGGATAAAAGAAAAGCGAGAAACAATAAGGCTGACTCTTTCTGAAAGAGATGAACAGTTCACATGAGTGAGTCTCAAACTTGACTGCACATTGGAATTACACACAGAGATTTAAAAACTTCAGATTCTACCTCAGAAAAAGTAAGTCACTATTTCCAGCAGTGGGACATTTGTATTATTATTTTTTTAATACTTTGCAGGTGATTGTAACGTACAGCTAGGGTGAAAACTACTGTTTCAGTAGGTTGATTGTGAAAAGGATAAACTATTGTAATATTATATATTCCTAAACTGTATTATGCAAATTCCAGTGCAGCATTTATTGACACTCAGAGACCAGCTATTCTATCAAAAACCATGCAGGGCATCTACTGAGTATACTCAGCAACCCTCCCCCACACAAATATCTACCCCACTGACTTAGTGATATAGAAGAGTAAATACAGTGTCAGAATGTGAAGTATAGATGAGATGAAAAGAAATGGAAAGGCAAGTCGGGAACCACTCCTGTCAGGGAAGTGAAAAAGAAAATAAATCTGAAACAGGTAAAAATCTGGCTTAGCTAAAACCATAACACAAAGATGTAAAAGAATTTTCCCACAAGTACTTTGAGCTAATAAAACAGCATAATAAGATAATAAGAACATGAATTCCATAGAATAAGAGAGAAAAATGACACAATAAAGCAACCAAATGAGATAAAAAGGGAGATTACACACTCAAGGAAGCAAACTGAAGACCAAAATAAGATCATTACAGACATAATAAATGGATTACAACCAGTAATAGATGCAGTTGAAAACTAAATCTGACATAAAGAAAAGAATTATAATAATCACAGCGAATCCAGAGGAAAAAGATAAAATTACTAAATACATTTGAGAAAAGCCAATATATACAAAAGATGAAACAATCAAACATAAGTATATTAAATGCCCCTGAAGTGGGTAACTCAACAAATGTAATAGATAATTTTCTTGAACTAAAGAAAAATCGCAAGCTGCTGATTGAAAAAGCACAAGAAATTACATAAAAAATTAATATAGAACACTTAATACTGTGTCCCATCCTGATACTCAAGAGTAAAGAAAGAAGGAAAGGCATCTCGGAAGAAAAAGAAAATCACCTACAGAAAGTAAAAAACCTGGCTGGTATCAGATTTCTTCATAAAAACATTCACTGCAAGAAAACACTGGACTAGTATCTACAGGGCTCTGAAGGAAGTGTAAGCCAAACAACCAAACACAATGAAAATGCTATGTAAGTGAAAAGACAGATGTTTTAAAAGATAAAAGAAGTCAACAGGCATCCCTTCTTGGGGAAAAAAAAAAAAGGAAGGAACCTGACTAAGAAATCCATTCATTTAAGATATGCTACAAACTGAGCTTGCAAATAAAGAGGCCCTGGATAAAAGACCAGTGTGAACACTTACTCTATTTAAACATTGAACAATTTCTAGATAATTATTTAAATTATTAAGCAAATGATGAAATATTTTAGAAGCAGAAAGTGAAAAACTGACACTATAGCAAGAAAAATCAGAACAGAAGAGTGGGAAGAAATGCAAAAGTGTTAAAATCCTCATCAGATCAGAAAATCAAATGTAACTGCTTCAATTGAGACATTTACTTAAAAGAAATACAATAATTCCAACCTTGCAACTTTGTCATAATCCTTTTTTACTATAATAATGAGGGAAATCTTTTAGGAAGTAGTGTCCTTTCCCTTACTAATTGAATTTTAGCCATTCCTTCATTTTCAATTCAACTTTCTTTTCTTCTACTAATTTAAATAGAATTTACCAATCTCTAATTTTTTTTTTTAATATTTAAATTACACAGCCTTGCTTGCTGAAAGTAAAAAGGATTTGAAGCACTTAATAATGAAAAGCAAAGACCACAGCCTTCAGTGTGGATTACAGCTCAACATAAAGAAAACAAAAACCCTCATGATGGGACCAATAAGCAGCATCATGACAAATGGAGAAAAGATTGAAGTCAAGGATTTCATTTCACTTGGATCCACAATCAACACCCATGGAAGCAGCAGGCAAGAAATCAATAGACATATTGCATTGGACAAATCCGCTGCAAAGGACTTCTTTAAAGTGTTGAAAAGCAAAGATGTCACCTTGAAGGCTAAGATACACCTGACCCAAGCCATCATATTTTCAATCACATCACATGCATGTGAAAGCTGAACAATGAATAAGGAAGACCGAAGAAGAATTGACACCTTTGAATTGTGGTGTTGGCAAAGAATATTGAAAACACCATGGACTCCCAAAAGAAGGAACAAATCTGTCTTGGAAGAAGTACAACCAGAATGCTCCTTAGAAGCAAGGATGGTGAGACTGGATCTTACATACTTTGGACATGTTGTTAGGAAGCAACAGTCCCTGGAGAAGGACGTCATGCTTGGTAAAGTACAGGGTCAGTGGAAAAGAGGAAGATTCTCCACCAGATGGGTTGACACAGTGGCTGCAACAATGGGCTCAGGCACAGCAACAGTTTTAAGAATGGCGCAGGGCCACGCAGTGTTTCCTTCTGTTGTGGATAGGGTTGCTATGAGTCAGAACCAACTGGACGGCACTTAACAACAACAACATTTCAATTATCATACAAAAACCCAGTGCCATCGAGTCGATTCTGACTCATGGCGACCCGATAGGACAGAGTAGAACTGCCCCGTGGAGTTTCTAAGGAGTGCCTGGCGGATTCGAACTGCCGGCCTTTTGGTTAGCAGCCATAGCACTTAACCACTACGCCACCAGGGTTTCCAATTATCATAAAAAAAAAAAAAAAATTATCATATATCAGTGCTAATGTCTATGTCACAGATTTTCCAAAGAGGGAATTTAACTGTGGTTTCCTGTGGGATATAGTAAATGCAAATAAATACAGTTAAATTATCATTAACTACTCTTTCTGAGAAGCTCAGTGCAAACTGCTTTATGTAGTATCAGGGTACTTCATAAAAAAATTAAAATGTTAGAATAGTTTGTGTATGGACCATAGAGGAGGAACATGGAACTCTTTTAATTAAGCATTCTGGAGAAAATGTCACACACAGAATAGTAGCATTGGTTTTCTGTTTTCAAAGTTTATGAATTTTGTCTATATATGTACATACAGTCAGATTCAGTACTAAAACATTGATAAGATCTACAACAATAATCCAGTCATTTTTACAATTTTTTTTTTTTAGTTGTGGCATGGATTAATGGGTAGAACTGAAAGAGTCAAGTTATTACCTAGAGCTAGCTGGACTTTTTGTCTTTCTTTGGGTTCTGTCAACAAAAAGCCCTATAAATGAAAATGGGTGATGGTGTCTTTCAACGTGGAGATCATTGTCCACTAATTCAAGTGTTGATTAAAATACATTAGAAATTTTTAGTTTTGTATTAACATCTGTTCATGGAGATGGCAAGTTGGCTTGGGAGTAGGGGGCTGAAATATATTCCCAGTTAATAGATGTTATATTATCTCCTATTAAAATGAACATGTCTTTAAAAATTCAGTGCTAATATCTATGTCACAGATTTTCCAAAGAGGGAATTTAACTGTGGTTTCCCATGGGATATAGTAAATGCAAATAATAGTTTAAGCTATCTTAAACTAACAGATGGCCCAGCAGAGGATTTTACTCTAGAGATTTCACTTGACTCCACATTGTACCTGATGGAGTGAGATAATAACCATGGAAGCTGCAATCTCCTTATTCACTTGGATTAGATAAGGGATGCACAGCCACAATCAAGATTTGAAGATTGTGGAAGACCAGCATCTGTATCTGGCACCTACCAAATGGCATTTAGGAATATTAAAATAATGAAGCATGAAGAAAATAAAATTAATTATGATGGCCAACAGGGTGGCCAGGAAAATTATCACAAACATTTGATACAACAGATTAAGTAAAAAGAACAAACTTTAGAACATTAAATGTGATAATTTTTAAAAATGGGTTGCATGATGATAGTGTTTGGAAATTATTAGTTACTTGATACTTCAAACAAATGTTTATTAAAACTAATCAAAATAAGAAATACAGCAAAGGATTGTTATGAGCCTTTTCAGTGGTATCCTAGAACATTGTCCAGCAAACTTGCCTAGAGTCCTCTGAAGCCAATAGTCTATTCCATACTTTAACTTCTTGTTTCTGCTTTTTATGGTCCAGAGTCTACAACGTTAGATGCTGCTTTTAAGAATATTGATAAGTTGCAAGTAATTCTCTCTGGTTAAATGCTAATAATTCATATTTGGTGGAAAAGATAACCCCGTATATAAAGACTCATAACTAATTTTGTATCTGCATTTGCCATCTAATTTTAAAATCCTTTCCCTTGTTAACTATATGTACTTTAGTCTCTCCTATTCTCTTTTAAATCAGCTTTGCCACCCTGCTGGTTGTCTCCTTACCGATTAAAACAAAGCTTTCACATGCACTTGCTATGTTTTCATTTGAAAGTCCAGTTTTTAACTTTTTGAAAAGCCAACACTGACCCAATTGCTTGTGAATTTGAGAGCAGAAACTCTGCTTTAGCTCTATATCCCTAGTAACTATCTTATAGCCGGTCTTGCATTTATTCAAAACCAAAACCAAGCCCATTGCTATCCAGTTAATTTCAAGTTATAGCAACCCTATAGAACATAGTAGACCTGCCCCGTAGTGCTTCCAAGTCTGTAATCTTTATGGGAGCAGAATGTCACAACCCATTGATTCTGACTCTTAGTGACTATAGGATAGAGTAGAAATTCCCCATGGGGTTTCCAAGGAGCAGCTGGTGGATTCAAACTGCTGACCTTTTGTTTTGCAGCAGTAGCTCTTAACCACTGTGCTACCAGGGCTTTGCATGTAATATATACACATAAAAAAAAAAATATAGTACAGATATTATACATATAATTTAATTTAGAAATGTTTGTATATATAGCTTTCTCCCAGCTAAGACACAATAAAAAGAAAGTATTTGTGCAGATTCATACTCTTTAACGTGTGTATGCAAGGAATGACAGCGTGAAACCAAAACAATTGCATATGGCCACCTCAGAAAAAGCTTTCCTCAATGAAGATATAATGATAAGGTGAAAGTTTTCCTAATAACCACACATAAGGGTCTCTTTTTTCGACCCTTACCTGATAAAATGTAAAAGCCTCTATAGTTTGTCTTTTAGAATTTTAACACAAAGTTATTAAATGTTCCAAACCACAGTCTTGAACCTACTAAGAAAAGTGACTATCACGATCTTACACTTCCCGTCGGTTCAGTTGGATGATGTGGCCTAATTCTGACAGATGTCTTCAGGGTCCTGGAGAAGGTGGGAGAAGGAGGACAAGGAAAGAAATCTCCTCAGAGTCGGGGAGGAGGAAGCACTATATGCTGACTGAAAGTTAATGGAAAAGAGTGCAATTTAGACAAAAATAAAAGAAAAAACCTAACTCTTAAAAAATGAAATGAAATCTAAGAATCATATGTTCCCAATTGGCCTATAAAATTCTCACAATTGCCGAAAACAAAAAAATGAGATTTAGTTATTCTTGCCCATTTTCCGCACACCTCCTTTTCCAGTTCTCCTCTTATGATTTTATTTGTATCATTATAATAAAAACATGATGAAAATAGTGAAAAATTAAGAAGGTAGATAAGGTGTGCCAAGTATCACATTACGTATGTTCAAGTAAATAACTTATATAATATTTAAAACAACTCTAAGTGGAATTTAAGAAATGTAGAAACAAAAAATTGTGTAATTTGTCCAATGTCACACAACCAAAGTGGATTTCATCCTGATGCATTTATTTTAAATTGAGCACACAATGCAATTTTCCTTAACATCTATTTCCTTGTTTTGAGTATGTGCTTCAATTTCCCAAGTAAACTCCCCAAAAACTGTACTGAGCCTGGCTCACTCACACAAAATTGAATATTAACAGCCTTTATTTTAATGTTCTCTCTAAGACAGTATTTTTCATTTATGTACATATTCAGCTTCTTCCCACACCTGACTAATAGGTTTAATTCAACAAAATTTACTGAGTTAAATTGAACACAGACCAGTCCCTGTGTTTTAACAGGGCAGTTAGAAGCGAATGAGAAGAAAAAAAAAATATATTATCAGAGAACAAATAGCATTAAACACTAAACTATGCCTATTTAAAACTTGCTCTTTGATGACCACTCCAAATTGAATAGTTTAAGTAATTTTAGAGAATGCAGAAAGAATAGGCACTTCATCAAACCACATATTCTTTTGCTATTCATAGTTCCTAATTAGACTTCTAAAACTAGAGGGGTGTGAATTGGAAAAGATACATTATTTCTAGCATAAACATTTTCAAAAGGAAAGAATTTTTCAATCAGAATTATAACAAATTCCATTTTTGGAGTCATGTTTAGTTTGAGCAATATGTTAATTACTATTACTTAAGAATTCCCTTCTTACTGCATATCTTCCACAAATTTCCCTTAACTCAAGCACTTCAGCTTCATACTTTCTCCTGTTTGGTTCCACATGTGTCTCTCTCCCTAGATTTCTGCCCTGTTTATACCATCAGTTCAGCTGGAGCCTTCTCCCAGACTCCCTAAATTCTGAGGAAATGATGTCATACCTATCTATATTCTCTAGAATTTCTATTCATTTTCCCACTATCTGCCATTTGCATACATATATCTTCAACAAGTTACATTATCTCCATTAATCTTCAAGCAATCCTGTGACAAAGTAAAATTTGGAGAGATTAAAATAATTGGTCAATGTTGCACAGGTAGTGTTAACAGGGTGGCTTCAAAGTAGGCCTTAACTCACTCACTGACATTTAACAAGTATACTATACTTTTTACCCTAACTCAGTGCCGTGCTTCATATCTAGTCCGTTTATATAGCAAATGAAGTACCTTGAAAAGAAGCCAGAAATACTACATACACTACAGCATTTTTTACTGTTTGCTACACTATACCATTATATAGTATTGTATTCTATAGTATTTTTTTCTTGTATTTAATCAGATTGAGTTATTTTCTGTTCCTTAAATATAATTAGTCACTTTTACATACCTGTGCCTCTTCTCAACACACCTATCAAAATCCAATCTTTTAAAAATGCAAGTATATTTTCATCTTCTACTTCGAGAAGACGGAGTAGACATGCGTTTCACTATTCCTCCCACTAAGGTACAAAAAGTAGTGACTTCCCTGGGCTTTCTTTTTGCTTCAAGTGTCCCAGACTTGGAGAAGAAAAAAACAAAAACCTGGAATTACCAACAGACATAGTCCAAAAAAGCTCCAATATAAGGCTACCCCTGTCTAGGACTAGCAAAAGAGCAGTTTAGGAGATAGGAAACTTAGAGAATAGCTGCTGTATTCTGCCAGACACTACAGAAAAAAAGACTGTGATGCCACTTCACCCACACTGGCAAAGGCCAAGTGAAGAGTCAGGCCTTTTACCCTCTTCAATCTATAATGAGGCACCTCTTCACCCACCCTAACAGAATGGTATCAGAGAAGGCCAAATATGAGCCAGAACTTGCATTACTGCAGGAAAGCGATGACCCCTACTTTAGCCAATTGTAGCATCATGTAGGATCCACGCAGAAAGTCTGATCTTCCATCTATGCCTACTTCTCAGTAACAAGGAGCCCCTCCTAACTGAGATGGTGGCAGAGGAGGGCTAGTAGAGAGCAGTAACAAGGCCACGTCCTTGTGGTGTCAGAGGAGGCTACACTGAAGCAGAATAACAGGCATTATTTCCAAGGTGCCTCTTACTGTGTTTGAACCACCAACCACTAGGTTAATAGTTGAATGCTTAACCGTTTGCACCAAATGAACCCTATAACTGAATAATTAAATCAACCTAATATATACACACTTTAAGGATGTATGTATAGCTTTTACTTTTATCCACAGTTTGTATACATATAATGGGCATTCAGTAAGGAAGCTGTTGAGTGTAAGGTTGTTATGTAACATATTTAAGAAGTCGTTTTAATAAGATGATATATATTCTTGATTTGTTTTGGTATTTCTCTGGTCAAATGGGCATTAACTTGAGAATAACAGATCATTTGAGTTTTTTTCCACCTACATCTTGTTTTCTATAAATGAATTACTTTTTTAAAAAAATATTTTAACAATTTTTGACCCATAGCTCCTGTTGAAAAGGTACTTGTGAGAATAAAAGAAACTTTTTATAAACAAGCCCTGTATGATTTATCCTCAGACACTCAAACACTGCTCAAAAGGTGCTTGTGAAAATTGAAGAGACTTCTGGCAAATGAGTCCTGTATGATTTGGGGCACTGAGGACATCTTTTATTTTCTTATGTATACTCCGCAGTACTTAGTACAACCTGAGTACTCGTTTAGTACTTCCTGATTGATTAGGCTTATAAAAATTCCTTATTATAATAAAAAGAAAAAGAGACTTTCCCTTCCCTACTATCAGCCATCATATAGTTTTGGAAAAGAAAATATTTGCAAAAGAAATCTTGTTTAAATGTTGAGGTGGATGACTCATTCTAAAAAGAACATTAAATCAGTTCCACAGCTATCATATTTGATAGTGTTTCTAATAGACTGTTTCATGGTAGTTCAAATCTAAAACTTAGTGCTTAAATTTAGCTTGTCTTGGCTGATAAAATTCTTCAACTGAAATTTCTCAACTGTGATATGAATACAGACACACTTAATACAAGGAATGCTGTTGACAAATCATTTTATGATTGCTGAAATACTGATTTTAATCAGAAGAGCAATGAAAAGATTTACTAACAAATTGTCATTGTACCTAATGGATATAAACACATAGAATATAAACTAAAACAAGGTGAAGAAACACATCATCCCATGATTGGAAATATATTCTATGTAGTGTTGTCTGGGAGTATACAATAATTGCATGATTGTTTACTACAACTTTTGATTATTGTAAGAAATGCATTTTTTTTAAAAATCTGGAGAAAATTTTACCATAACCAAATAAGGCCTAGAAATGTTGATGTATGTGTTGATAGAAAATAATCAAAATTTCAGTTTTCAACATGTGAATTAACCAGTATCTTTATTCTCTGTCTCTCTTTTACATATTTGTTCATTTTCTTGCCATTTGATCAGTAATCAAGGAACTCAAACTGAATGAATGTTAACCTAGGAAAAGTGTTGTTGTTGTCAGGTGTCTTCCAGTAGGTTCTGACCCATAGCGACCCTTTGCAAAACAGAATGAAACATTGCCCAGTCATGCACCTTATTCACAATTGTTGCTATGCTTGAGCTCATTGTAGCAGCCACTGTGTCAATCCATCTTATTGAGGGTCTTTCTCTTTTTCGATGACCTTCTACTTTACCAAGCAGGATGTTCCTCTCCAGGGACTGATCCCTCCTGATAACATGTCCAAAGTATGTGAGACATAGTCTTGCCATCCTTGCTTATAAGGAGCATTCTGGTTGTACTTCTTCCAAGACAGATTTATTTATTCTTTTGGCTGTCCGTGATACATTCAATATTCTTCACCAGCACCACAATTCAAAGATGTCATTTCTTTATCGGTCTCCCTTATTCATTGTCCAGCTTTCACATGCATATGAGGTGATTGAAAACACCAGGGCTTGGGTCAGGTGCACCTTAGTCTTAGGTGACATCTTTGCTTTTCAACACTTTAAAGAGGTCCTTTGCAGCCAATTTGTCCAATGTAATGCTTCTTTTGATTTCTTGACTGCTGCTTCCATGGGTGTTGATTGTGGATCCAAGTAAAATGAAATCCTTGGCAACCTCAATCTTTCCTCCGTTTTTCATGATATTGCTTATTGGTCCTTATTGTGAGGATTTTTGTTTTCTTTATGTTGAGATGTAACCCATACTGAAGTCTGTGGTCTTTGATATTTATCAGTAAGTGCTTCAAGCCCTCTTCACTTTCAGCAAGCAAAGTTGTGTCATCTGCATCAAGCATGTTGTTAATGAGTCTTCCTCCAATCCTGATGCCCTATTTTTCCTATAGTCCAGTTTCTCGGGTTATTTGCTTAGCATGCAGAATGAATAGGTATGGTGAATGGATGCAACCCCGACACACACCTTTCCTGACTTCAAGCCGTACAGTAACCCCTTGATACGTTCAAAAGACTGCCTCTTGACCTATGTACAGATTCCTCATGAGCACAATTGTTTCAGAATTCCTATTCTTTACAATGTTATCCATAATTTGTTATGATCTAAATAAAAAATTTTTTTAAACATAGTCAAATGCCCAAGTATAGTCAATAAAACACAGGTAAACATCTTTCTCATATTCTCTGCTTTCAGCCAGGATCCATCTGACATCAGCAATGATATGCCTGGTTCCATGTTCTCTTCTAAATCTGGCTTGAATTTCTGGTAGTTTCCTGCAGATATACTGCTGCAGCTGCTTTCAGATGGTCTTCAGCAAAATTTTGCTTGCGTGTGGTATTAATGATATTAATATCAGGAAAAGTTTAGCCAAAAAACTATATGTGAATTTATAATTTCATTCATGTGTTAAATAAATACGATTTTGGGCATGTATAAAAACAACTTCACTCAATTTCATCTTAAAAGTATACCTATTGAAAGCAGAGATTTAAATTTAATAACCCGAAAGAAAAATAGATCTGTGACACTTTTTAGATGCAGGCACAATAAGTAAGGCTAATTTTTCATTAAGGCCCAGTAGTAAGAGCTTTATGAGGGTATGTACTGAAACTGGCAAAATCTTTTAGTGCAATATGAATATACAAAAAAACAGTTGTTTAAATGTAGGTGAAAATGTTTTAAGCTAAAAGTAGAAAAAAATAACAATATGTTGTTTTATTTTTATTCTTAACTCATAAGCACATCTCTTGACTTACCCAGAGAATTGAGGATAGTATGTATTGTAAAAGACTGAAGTGACAGCAATAAGAGAATAAGAGACTACAGAGAAAAATATGGGTGTTGGGAAATGACTATTACTGTTTATTAAAATATGAATATGTTCTCTCCGTTTCTAATTTTTGAAGGCTTTGTAGTCAACTAAAATAATCACTATGAATTGTGACTTCACACTATTTTAATTTGATAAAATGAAAATGACAAATGCATCACAGTAGATAAATGTAATAAACACCCATACGCATAATTAAAAAAAAAAGAACTAATTATAAAAGTTTTAAAGTAGGTAGAATGTCAGGAGATAATCACCTTTTTTTCTAAAATGATTCTTTAATTTACAAAGGATTTACTCTTCAAGTGTATGCCCTCCAGAACTGTGCTGTCCAATATGGTAGCCTCTCACTATATTTGGATATTTAAATTTTACTTTAATAAAATAAAATAATAATTCTGTTCCTCAGCCCCACTAAACACACTTCAGTTGTTCAGTAGACACATGTGGCTTAAAGCTACTGTACTGAACAGAACAGCTCTAGAGTACAAGTACAGGATATTTTTATCACTGCAGAAAATTCTATTGGACAGACTTGTTCTAGAACTTCTATAGCATGATTCACATTTTAAAAGCTATATATATAAACAACTTTGTGATAATGTATCTATTGTATAAAATAATCCATTAAAAAGGATGTATTAAGTCATATATAAATTTGCTATTCTTTATTTGACCTTTGTATCTGCCTAGAGACACAATTTCTATTTACTTTGTGGATCATCACTGAAGTTCTCTTTTACCATTTGGACTTTTCTAGCTATTTCACTTCATTCGAAAGGACACGGACATTAGAACTTACACAACAATGAGGCATTTTCCTATTTAAAAACTTGTCTTCTTCTACTGCTTTTTTTATGGACATATAAACTCACTGTTTGGCTATTAATACCTCCAGTTTGAAGCAAAGCCTTAGTACAGGAATATTCATACCAGTTCTAAAAGTCCTGGGACACCCAAAGAGGAAATGAGTAGTGGGAGAAATTAATCAACTTGACACTTCTATGCGTGTGTATCCAGAGAAACAAAACCATATGAGGTACCTATATCTTAAAGAATTTATTTCGAGAGATTGGTTTACATGATTGTAGAAACTGGCTAGGCAAGTCCTAAATCTGTAGGGCCGCCCTTCAGGAGGTGTAGGCTGGAACTTTTTCGGACACGAGTTTAAGCTGCTATCCACAGGTAGAATTTCTTCTTCAGAGAAACCACAGCTCAACTCTTAAAGCTTTTCGACTTGTTAAATCAGGCCCACCCAAATTATCTCAGAACATCTTCCTTACCTAAAATCAACTGATTATGTACTTTGGTCACACCCACAAAATACTTTCAAAGAAACACTTATTAGTGTTTGATTGAATAACTGGGAACTGTAGCCTAGCCTAGTTGCCACACAAAACTGACCATTACAGTGAGGAACATGACTGTTACTGGATTTCTAAAGATGCCTCTGGGGGCAGGGATGTTTTATAATTTTAAACAAATATTCTAGGCCCATTATGACCCTTGAACTACGGGTCAACAGAAAAGAGTTTGTGTATATGGTATGTTTTCCAAAATGGCTTGAAATGAAACACTATATCTTAGTATTCCTACTATTGAATAATTATTGAGCAAAACTTTTCTATCTCTAGCAATTTTTTTTTATTTAAAAGAGTTATACTTACTATCCCTTAATTTATTATAGATATCATTGTTGTTTTTTTTAGGTGCCCTCGAGTTGCTTCCCACTCAGAGCAACCCTATGTACAAAAGAAGGAAACACTTCCCAGTCCTGTGCCACTCCCGAGATCATTGTTATGCTTGAGCCCACTGTTGCAGCCACTGTGTCAATCCATCTTTTTGAGGGTTTTCCTCTTTCTTGATGACTCTCTACCAAGCATGATGTCCTTTTCCAGAGATTGGTCCCTCCTGATAGCACACCCAAATTATGTGAGATGAAGTCTCGCCATCCTCTCTTCTAAGGAGCATATTGGCTGTACTTCTTCCAAGACAGATTTGTTTGTTCTTTTGGCAGTCCATGGTATATTCAATAGTCTTCACCAACACCATAATTTGAAGACATCAGTTCTTCTTTGGCCTTCCTTATTCATTGCCCAGCTTTTGCACGCAAATGAGGTGTTTGGTGCATCTTAGTCCTTAAAGTGACATCTTTGCTTTTTAATACTTTAAAGAGATCTTTTGTAGCAGATTTATCCATTGTAATGTGTCCTTCGATTTCTTGACTGCTGCTTCCTTGGGTGTTGATTGTAGATCCAAGTAAAATAAAATCCTCGACAACTTCAGTCCTTTCTCCATTTATCATGATGTTGCTTATTGGTCCAGTTGTAAGGATTTTTGTTTTCTTTAAATTGAGGTGTAATACATATTGAAGACTGTAGTTTTTTATCTTCATCAGTAAGTGTTTCAATTCCTCTTCACTTTTAGCAAGGAAGGTTGTATCATCGGCATCATACATGCTGTTAATGAGTCTTCCTCCTAGATATCACAGTATAAATAGGTAGGGTTCTTGACTTTATATCACATTTCAAAATTTCTTTTTTTTTGTATTTAGTTTCATAACATAACTAGGGAAAATGTATATTTTCAAATACTTTTTTTTTTTTTTGCATAACTTGAAAAACCATTTAAGACTTCCTCTTGTTATTCTCCATAATAGCTTTATCCTATTTTTTGAAAAGAAATAGAATAAGCCCATAGTTTCATATTAAAACATAAGAAACCTGGAAAAACAGGACTATTATTTCACCAATCTACTTTTTTCTACAAAATTAGGTTATGTTCCTGAGAGACAGATGTTCTGATTATTCTTTTTTTTTTCACTTAACACTCAATTTTGACCCATGTTCTTATTTCATCGTTCTCCCAGCATTGATCATTTGTTCCTTTAAAGAAACTCAAGCAGAATGAAAAAAGCATAAAATTTAATGTCCATATTTTAAAAGTATCACAATTTTCAATTAAATAGTGCATTTTCTCTAAGGCACTGTATAATTTATCTAGTGCTACTATTACAGAAATACCACAAAAGAATGGCTTTAATGAACAGAAATTAATTTTCTCACAACTTAAAACCAAAAGCCTTTTGCCATCAAGTTGATTCTGACTCGTAGCCACACTACAGGACAGAGTAAAACTGCTTCATAGTGTTTTCAAGAAGTTCCTGGTGTATTTGAACTATCAACCTTTTGGTTAGCAGCAGAACTCTTAACCACTGTGCTACCAGAAACCTGATTTCAGGGTGATGTCTCTAGGGGAAAGCTTTCTGTCTGCCTGCTCTGGGGTAAGGTCCTTATTTCTTTTCATCTTCTGTTCCTTGGTTACCTTCTGGTGGCATGGTACCTATCTTTCCTCATCTCTCCTTGCTTCTTTGTGCCTCATATGCTCATTTTCTAACTCAAAAGTGTTTGGTTTAAGACACCTCTACATTGACATGACCTCATTAACAGAACTAATAAAACTCTACTCCAAAATGGGATTACATGCACAAGTATAAGAGTTAGGATTTACAACATATATTATGGGGGAGGGAGGGGGGACACTTAATCTTCTTTCAAAATTTGTCACAGATGTAGATGCTTACAATTAACCACTTTCTGAATACATAGAAATTTTTTTTTTTTTTTATAAAAGAACAAAAAGAGGAGTAGATACTAAAGACAAATAAGTGTTTTCCAACTGATAAAAGAAAAGCCAAGGTTATGACATTTAGTTTAAGGAGGTGATAGAAATTATTAAAAACCAAACTATCACTTTTCTTGTAACCTAGCCTCTCATTTTCATAACGGTTTTCACTTTAACAACAAGAGTGTCTTTATACTGAAATACTGGGAGTCTGACCATTGTATCCTAGAATTTAAAAATTTTTTCATAATATCTTTCACTCAAACATAGTGTTTTAGCAACCTACATGTTCAATAGTTGCCTAACTTCTCTTCTAAGTGGGGTACAACAAGCAAATACACAAGAACTAACATCAAGGACACAGTCTGCTCCCGGTGCTGCTTTCTTAGTGGTATGAGGTCCCCATGGTTCTCTGCTTGCTTATCTCTTTTATATCTCAAAAAAATTGGCTCAAGACACTATCTAATCTTGTAGACCTCATCCATATAACTGCCACTAATCCATCTTATTAACATCTTAGTGATAGGATTTACAACACAAAGGAAAATCTAATCAAATGACAAAATGGCAGACAATCACACAATACTGGGAATTATGACCTAACCAGTTTTACACTTATTTTGGGGGGGACACAATTCAGTTCATAAAAGTGAGTAAATTTGAATAATAGTCATATTAGCTGATCTTCCTTGTAGGTTTATGGATATTATCCTATCACTGACAGCATTCTACTTCAGGACAGAGCTTGAAATGTTCTTTTTGACAACGAATGCAATGCAATTCTTCTTCAAGCTGTCATTCTTGGCATAGTATACCATACAATTGTCAGATTCAAAATGGAAAATACCATTCCATTTCAGGTCACTAAAGCCTAGAATAGTGATCTTTATGTGATCCATTTCATTTTTGACCACTCCTAATACTCCTAGATTCATACTTCGTACATTTCGAGATCCAATTGTTAAATGGATGTTTTCAGCTGTTTCTTCTCATTTTGAGTCATGCCACATGAGCAGATGAAGGTCCCGAAAGTTTTACCCCATCCAGGCCGTTAAAGTTAACTCTACTTTAAGGAGGTAGCTCTTCTTTAGTCATATTTTGAGTGACATCCAACCTGAGGGTCTCATCTTCCAGCACCATATCAGACAACGTTCCACTGTTACTTAAAAGGCTCTCCACTCACTATGCAGTTGTTAGAGTGGAACTCTGTTGTATCTCAGGGACTGCCTGTACATATATACATATATAATGTTATGTTATATGTGGCAATATATTATTGTAAGTTGTAATGTATGTTATATATAAATATTTATATTAAAACAAAAAAACAAAAATATTTATAAATATTTATATTAACTGTGCATAAATAGGAAACCCTGGTGGCATAGTGGTTAAGTGCTACGGCTGCTAACCAAAGGGTCAGCAGTTCGAATCCACTAGGCTCTCCTTGGAAACTCTATGGGGCAGTCCTACTCTGTCCTATAGAGTCACTGTTAGTCAGAATCGACTCAACAGCACTGGGTTTGGTTTAGGTTTGGTGTATAAATGTGCATATATATAAATAATACATATTTATATTTTATTTATATTATATATACATATGTATATTTGTACATATGTATCTAAATATTACGTATTTAGGTATAATATATATATTTTTTTCTAAGTATAAAATTTTATTTATTTATATATAATATAAAGATTCTTTATATTTGTGTAAAATAGTATGACATATATAAAACAATATTACAACAAAAAATTTGTTACTAAATTGGCAATTGTCCAAATTTTTCTTCATTATCAGAAATGTGAGTTAATGGGAAGAGAGAGAGGGAAAGGAAACAAAGAAGGACAATAACACTGACAATAAAGGTGGGAGTATATATTAAAAAAAAAAGGTAAGAATTGGAGTGTAAAAAGAAAATCTATTCTTTTTTCCCTGTGTCTTTATAATCCATAGTCCTGGGCAGCTGAAAGAACTTGATGAAATTGAACACGGGATTTAGAATTGTCAGATCTATCTCATCATTTTTGTCTTTCTCCCCTCTTGTGCCTTAGAGAGAAAAAAATTAATAATAAACACAAGTACCCTCTTAATTGGGTAGATCTCGCATGCCTGGGTATAGTGATGCCAGAAACTGTAGCAGTTGAGTGGCTCTCCATTGTAATAAAGCTGTCAGAATTGACATCTCCAGGATCGACAATCTTCTCTTTTCTCTTTCTGGAGCAGGATGAGGGGATTATGCAGATGAATCACAACACTGTGTCTGGCTAGGAAATCTCATCTTATGTGCTTGGCATACTATAAATTCATTTCTATACCACTGAATACCCACAGCTCTGAGCTGTGTCTAGGGGATAAACATCTTAACAAAACTGTTTTGCAGCTCCACTAAATGATTCTGGCAGGCACAAACTTCTGAGTGGATGTGAGAAAGCTTTCTCTCCCACTTCCTTCTTCTATACATTCCCATGCAAATTTGTCTCCCTGATGCTTCTCACTCTTGCTCTCTCACCTTCTTTATTAGTCTGGCTGTCTCTCACTCCATCTCTCTCTTCCTAACATTCAAGTTTTTGTTCATATTATATACAAACATCGGATTGATTAGTTCCTTTCTGGGAGAGAGCAAAAAGGAAAGAAATCATGAGGGAGGAATAAGTTTTGCCATCCAATAATTGTATAGATCCAAGTTATAAAAGGTCTTTTAGATCATGGCTAAAATTTTAGATTTTATCCTAAGTGGAATAGGAAAACTTCAGAGGATTTTGAGCTGAAAAGATTCACAGCTTGATTTATATTTTAAATATCAAACTTTGGCTTAAGGGTGTGAGGAATAGACTATAGAAGGTAGGTGGTAAGACTGAAGTACAGAGATAGCCTAGAATGCTAGAGTAAAAATCCAGCATAGAAAACACGGTGGTTTGAAGTAAGGTTCTATCTATTTTTGTTAATTTCTTTTGTCATTCCTTAGTTTAAAATAATTAAACACCTTAAAATATATATATCCTTTTTTATTCTGTCAGATTTTCATACTATGGTGGCTTGCATGTTGCTGTGATTCTGGAAGTTATGCCAAAGATATTTCAAATACCATCAGGGTCACCTATGTTGGACAGGTTTTGGTGGAGCTTCAATTCTAAGGCAGACTAAGAAGAAGGATCTGGCCACCTACTTCTAAAAAAATGGCCAGTGAAAACCATAAGAATAGCAGCAGAACGTTACCTGAAAATGAGCCCTTCAGGTCGGAAAGCACTCAAAAGACAATTGAGGAAGAGCTGTATCCTCAAAGAAAGTCAATCTTAATGACCTGGATAGAGTAAAGCTTTCGGGACCTTCATCTGCTGATGTGGCATGACTCAAAATGAGAAGAAACATCTGCAAACATCCATTAATAAATTAAACACAGAATGTATGAAGTATAAATCTAGGAACTTTGAAAGTGGTCAAAATGAAATGGGCCTAGTAAAGATTGATATACTAGGCATTAGTGAGCTGAAATGGACTGATATTGGCCATTTCGAATCTAACAATAATGTGGTCTACTATGCCGGGAAAGAAAAATTGAAGAGGAATGGCATAGCATTCATTGGCAAAAAGGACATTTCAAAATCTAATCTGAAGTAGAATGCTGTCTGTGATAGAATAATATCCATATGCCTACAAGGAAGACCAGTTAACTTGACTATTATTCAAATGTGTGTGCCAACCACTAAGGCCAAAGATAAAGATATTAAAGAGTATCACCAATGTCTGCAGTCTGAAATTGATCAAACATGCAATCAAGAGGTATTGATAATTACTGGTGATTGGAATGCAAAAGTTGAAAACAAAGAAGAAGGAAATATTGGAAATATTTATTGCCTTGTTGATAGAAACCACACTGGCAGTCACATGATAGAATTTTGCAAGACCAGCAACCTATTCATTGCAAATACATTTTTCAGCAACATGAACGGTGCCTATACAAGTGAACCTCACCAACGGAATAAACAGGAATCAAATCAACTGCATCTATGAAAGAGACGATGGAGAAGCTCAAAATCATCAGTCAGAGCAAGGCCGGGGCTGATTGCGGAACAGACTATCAATTGTTTGTATGCAACTTCAATAGAAGCTGAAGAAAATTAAAACAAGTCCATGAGAGCCAAAGTATGACCTTCAATGTAGTCTACCTGAATTTACAGACCATCTCAAGAATAAGTTTGACTTATTGAACACCAATGACCAAAGACCAGATGAGTTATGGGATGACATTAAGGACATCTTACATGCAAAAGGCCATTAAAAAGACAGGAGAGAAAGAAAAAAAAAAGCAAGGTGAATGTCAACAGAGACCCTAAAACTTGCTCTTGAAAGTAAAATAGGTAAAGTGAATGGAAGAAATTATGAAGTAAAAGAGATGAACAGGAGATTTCAAAGGGCTCCTCAAGAGAATAATGTAAAGTATTATAATGAAATGTGCAAAGAACTGGAGTTAGAAAACCAAAATAGAAGAACATGCTGGCATTATACAAGCTGAAAGAGCTGAAGAAAAAAAATTCAGTCTTTGAGTTGTAATATTGAGGGATTCTGCGGGCAAAATATTGAATGACGCAGTAAGCATCTAGAGAAGATGGAAGGAATACACAGAGTTACTATATCAAATAGAATTGGTTGACATTCAACCATTTCAGGAGGTAGCATATGATCAAGAACCAATGGTACTGGAGGAAGAAGTCCAAGTTACACTGAAGGCTTTGGCTTCTAGAATTGATTGAATACCAATTGATATGTTTCAACAAATTGATGCAACACTGGAAGTGCTCACTCATCTATGCCAAGAAATTTGAAAAAACAGCTACCTGGTAAATCTACTGGAAGAGATCCATATTTGTGCTCCTTGAAAGAAAGGTGATCCAACAGAATGTGGAAATTATCAAACAATATTAATATTACACACAAGTAAAACTTTGCTGAAGATCATTCAAAAACAGTTGCAGCTGTATATCAACAAGAAACTGCCAGAAATTCAACCTGGATTCAGAAGAGGGCATGGAGTGAGAGATATCATTTCTAATGTCAAATGGATCTTAGATGATAGCTGAGAATACCACAAAGATGTTTACCTGTGCTTTATTGACTATGCAAAGACACCCAACTGCATGGATCATAAGAAATTAAGTATTACATTAAAAATAATGGGAATACTGGAACAATTATTTGTGCTCCTGCGGAATCTGTACATAGACCAAGAGGAAGGCATTCAAACAGAAGAAGGGATATTGCATGGTTTAAAATCAGGAAAGGCGTATGTCAGGGTCATATCCTTTCACTATATTTATTTGACCTGTATGCTTAGCAATTAATCTGGGAAGCAGGACTATATGAAGATGAACACTACATCACAATTGGGGGAAGACTCACTAACAACCTATGATATGCATATGAAGCAACCTTGCTTGCTGAAAGTGAAGAGCATTTGAAGCACTTGATGAAGATCAAAGACTATGGCCTTCAGTATGGATTACACCTCAATACAAAAAAAAAAAAACATAAAGAAAACAAAAATCCTCACAAATGGACCAATAAGGAACATTATGATAAATGGAGAAAAGATTGCAGCTGTCAAGGATTTCATTTTACTTGGATCCACAATCATTGTGCATGAAAGCAGTAGTCAAGAAATTAAAGGATGTATTGTATTGGGCAAATTTGCTGCAAAAGACCTCTTGAAAGTCTTGAAAAGCAAAGATGTCACTTTGAGTACTAAGGTGCATCTGACCCAAGCCATGGTATTTTCAGTTGCCTCTTTTTTCATATATGCGAGAAAGCTGGACAATGAATTACGAAAACTGAAGAAGAACTGATATCTTCAGATTATGGTGTTGGTGAAGAATGTTGAATATACCATGGACTTCCACAAAACCCAATCTTTTTTATTATATATAATTTGTGTTGTGCTTTAATAAAAGTTTACACATTAAGTCAGTCTCTCACATAAAAACTTATATACACCCTGTACATACTCCCAATTACACTCCCCCTAATGTTAATGATACAGCCCACTCCCTCCCTACACTCTCTCTTTTCTTATCCCTTTCTCCAGCTTCTATCCCCCTGTACCCTCTCATCTCCCCTCCAGGCAGGAGATACCAACATAGTCTCAAGTGTCCACCTGATCCAAGAAGCTCACTTCTCACCAGCACCCCTCTCCAACCCACTGTCAAGTCCAATCCATGTCTGAAGAATTGGCTTTGGGAATGGTTCCTGTCCTGGGCCAACAGAAGGTCTGGGGCCATGACCACCGGAGTCCTTCCAGGCTCAGTCAGACCATTAAGTCTGGTCTTTTTATGAGAATTTGGGGTCTGCATTCCACTGCTCTCCTGCTCCCTCAGGGGTTCTCTGTTGTGTTCCCTGTCAGGGTAGTCATTGGTTGTAGCTGGGCACCATCTAGTTCTTCTGGTCTCAGGATGATGTAGTCTCTGGTTCATGTGGCCTTTTCTGTCTTTTGGGCTCGTAATCGCCTTTTGTCCTTGGTGTTCTTCATTCTCCTTTAATCCAGGTGGGTTCAGGCTCATTAATGCATTTTAGATAGCCACTTGCTAGCGTTTAAGACCCCAAATACCACTCTTCAAAGTGGAATGCAGAATGTTTTCTTAATAGATTTTATTAAGCCAATTGACTTAGATGTCCCCTGAAACCATGGTCCCCAGACCCCTGCCGCTGCTACGCTGGCCTTAGAATCATTCAGTTTACTCAGGAAACTTCTTTGCTTTTGATTTAGTCTCATTGTGCTGACCTCCCCTGTATTGTGTGTTGTCTTTCCCTTCACCGAAAGTAGTTCTTATCTGCTATCTAATTAGTGAATACCCATCTCCCACCCTCTCTCCCTCCCCACTCTCGTAACCACAAAAGAGTGTATTCTTCTCAGTTTAAACTGTTTCTCGAGTTCTTAAATAGTGGTCTTATACAATATTTGTCCTTTTGCAACTGACTAATTTCACTCAGCATAATGCCCCCAGGTTCCTCCATGTTATAAAATGTTTCACAGATTCATCACCATTCTTTATTGATGAGCAGTATTCCATTGTGTGAATATACCATAACTTATTTATCCATTCATCCATTGATGGGCACCTTGGTTGCTTCCATCTTTTTGCTATTGTAAACAGTGCTGCAATAAACATGGGTGTGCATATATCTGTTCGTGTAAAGACTCTTAACTTCTCTAGGATATATTCCAAGGAGTGGGATTGCTGGAACCTATGGTAGTCCTATTTCTAGCTTTTTAAGGAAGTGCCAAATCGATTTCCAAAGTGGTTGTACCATTTGACATTCCCACCAACAGTGTATAAGTGTTCAAATCTCTCCACAGCCTCTCAAACATTCATTATTTTGTGTTTTTTTGGATAAGTGCCAGCCTTCTTGGAGTGAAATGAAATCTCATTGTACTTTTGATTTGCATTTCTCTAATGGGTAATGATAGTGAGCATTTCCTCATGTACCTGTTAGCTACCTGAATGTCTTCTTTAGCGGTCTATTCATATCTTTTGCCCATTTTTATTTGTGTTATTTGTCTTCTTGTAGTTGAGTTTTTGCAGTATCATGCAGATATTAGAGATCAAGTGCTGATCAGAAATGTCATAGCTAAAAACTTTTTCCCAGCCTGTAGGTAGTCTTTTTACTCTTTTGGTGAAGTCTTTGGATGAGCATAGGTGTTTGATTTTTAGGAGCCCCCAGTTATCTAGTTTCTCTTCTGCATTGTTAGTAATGTTCCGTATACTGTTTGTGCCATGTATTAGGGCTCCTGACATTGTCCCTATTTTTTCTTCCATTATCTTTATCGTTTTAGATTTTATATTTAGGTCTTTGATCCATTTTGAGTTAGTTTTTGTGCATGGAGTGAGGTATGGGTCTTGTTTCATTTTTTTGCAGATTGATATCCAGTTATGCTAGCACCATTTGTTAAAAAGACTGTCTTTTCCCCATTCAACTGTTTTGGGGCCTTCGTCAAATATCAATTCCTCATATGTAGATGGATTTATGTCTGGATTCTCAATTCTGTTCCATTGGTCTATGTATCTGTTGTTGTACCAGTACCAGGCTGTTTTGACTACTGTGCCTGTATCATAGGTTCTAAAATCAGGTAAAGTAAGGCCTCCCATTTGTTCCTCTGTTCCAATAATGCCTTACTTATCCAGGGACTCTTTCCCTTCCATATGAAGTTGGTGATTTGTTTCTCCAGCTCATTAAAGAATGTCCTTGGGATTTGGATCAGAATTGCATTAAATGTATAGATCACTTTTGGTAGAATAGACATTTTTATAATGTTAAGTCTTCCTATCCCTAAGCAAGGTATGCTTTCCCACTTATGTAAGTCCCTTTTGGCTTCTTGAAGAAGTGTATTGTAGTTTTCTTTGTATAAGTCTTTTACATCTCTGGTAAGATTTATTCCTAAGTATTTTATCTTCTTGGGAGCTACTGTAAATGGCATTGATTTGGTGATTTCCTCTTCGATGTTCTTTTTGTTGGTGTAGAGGAAACCAACTGAGTTTTGTACGTTTATCTTGTATCCTGATACTCTGCTGAACTCTTCTATTAGTTTCAGTAATCTTCTGGAGGATTCCTTAGGGTTTTCTGCGTATGAGATCATGTCATCTGCAAATAGAGATATTTTCACTTCTTCTTTGCCAATCTGGATGCCCTTTATTTCTTTATCTAGCCTAATTGCTCTGGCTAGGACGTCTAGCACAATGTTGAATAACAGCAGTGATAAAGGGCATCCTTGTCTGGCTCCCGATCTCAAGGGGAGTGCTTTCAGGCTCTCTCCATTTAGGGTGATGTTGGCTATTGGCTTTGTATAAACGCCCTTTATTATGTTGAGGAATTTTCCTTCTATTCCTATTTTGCTGAGAGCCTTTATCATGAATGAGTGTTGAACTTTGTCAAATGCCTTTTCTGCGCCAATTGATAAAGTCATCTGATTCTTGTCTTTTGTTTTATTTATGTGGTGGATTACATTAATTGTTTTTCTAATGTTGAACCATCCCTGCATACCTGGTATGAATCCCACTTGGTCAAGATGAATTATTTTTTTGACATGATGTTGAATCCTATTGGCTAGAATTTTGTTGAGGATTTTTCCATCCACGTTCATGAGGGATATAGGTCTACAATTTTCTTTTCTTGTCGTGTCTTTACGTGGTGGTTTTGGTATCAGGGATATGGTGGCTTCATACAATTAGTTTGGTAGTGTTCCGTCCTTTTCTATGCTCTGAAATACCTTTAGTAGTAGTGGAGTTAACTTTTCTCTGAAAGTTTGGTAGAACTCTGCAGTGAAGCTGTCCGGAGCAGGGCTTTTTTTTGTTGGGAGTTTTTTGATTACCTTTTCAAACTCTTCTTTTGTTTTGGGTCTATTTAATTGTTCTACCTCTTTTGTGTTAGCTTTCGTCTAGGTTTTCAAATTTGTTTGAATATAGTTCGTCATAGTAATCTGATATGATTCTTTTAATTTCAGTTGTATCTGTTGTAATTTCGCCCATCTGCTTTCTTATTGGGGTTATTTGCTTCCTCTCCTGTTTTTCTTTTGTCAGTTTGGTCAGTGGCTGATCAATTTTGTTGATTTTTTCAAAAAACCAGCTTTTGGTCTTGTTCATTCTTTCAATTGTTTTTCTGTTTGCTATTTCATTTACTTCAGGTCTAATTATTATTATTTGTTGTCCTCTGGAGCCTCTGGATTTCTTTTGTTGCTTTCTTTCTATTTGTTCAAGTTGTAGGGATAATTCTTTGATTTTGGCCCTTTCTTCTTTTTGGATGTGTGCATTTATTGATATAAATTGGCCTCTGAGCATTGCTTTTGCTGTGTCCCAAAGGTTCTGATAGGAAGTGTTTTCATTCTCAACGTATTCTCTGAATTTCTTTATTCCATCCTTAACGTCTTCTATAATCCAGTCTTTTTTGAGCAGGGTATTGTTCAGTTTCCAAGTGTTTGATTTCTTTTCTCTTCTTTTCCTTTTATTGATTTCCACTTTTATGGCCTTATGGTCAGAGAAGGTGCTTTGTAACATTTCAGTGTTTTGGATTCTGCCAAGGCTTGCTTTATGAAATAACAGGTGCTGTATTCTAGAGAATGTTCCATGTGCACTAAAAAAGATAGTTGGTTGCTGTTGGGTGAAGTGTTCTGTATATGTCTATGAGGTCAAGTTGGTTGATTGTGGCATTTAGATCTTCCATGTCTTTATTGAGCTTCTTTCTGGATGTCCTGTGCTTCACAGAAAGTGGTGTGTTGAAGTCTCCGACTATTATTGTGGAGCTGTCTATGTCACTTTTCAATGCTGATACAGTTTGTTTTATGTATCTTGCAACCCTGTCATTGTGTGCATAAATATTTAATACGGTTATACCTTCTTGGTGTATTGTGCCTCAATCATTATATAGTGTCCTTCCTTATCCTTTCTGATGGATTTAACTTTAAAGTCTATTTTGTTAGAAATAAATTTTGCCACTCCTGCTCTTTTTTGATTGCTGTTTGCTTGGTCTGTTTTTTTCCATCCTTTGAGTTTTAGTTTGTGTCTCTAAGTCTAAGGTGTGTCTCTTGTAGTTAGCATATAGACGGGTCTTATTTTTTAATCCATTCTGCCACTCTCTGTCTCTTTATTGGTGCATTTAGTCCATTTACATTCAGGTTAATTATGGATAGGTATGAATTTAGTGCTATCATTTTGGTGTCTTTTTTTGTGTGTTGACAGTTTCTTTTTCCCACTTGATTTTATGTGCTGAGTAGATTTTCCTTATATATTGTCCTTTCCTCATATTTGTTGTTGTTGGTTTTGTTTCTGCTGTGTCTGTATTTTTCCCTTGTATTTTATTTTGATGAGTAGGATAGTTTGTCTCCTTTGTGGTTACCTTGTTATTTACCCCTATTTTTCTAAATTTAAAACTAACTTTTATTTCTTTGTATCGCTGCATCTTCTTCTCCATATGGAAGATGTATGATTACATTTCTTAGTCCCCTTTATTATTTTAATGTTGTCTTCTTTTATATAATAACATTTCCGTTACCCTGTGTTGGGCTTTTTTTTTTTTAAATCTTGCTTTTTTTTTTTTTTGGATTTCCCTGTCTGGGTTGACTTCTGGTTGCTCTGCCCAGTGTTCTAGTCTTGGGCTGATACCTGATATTATTGGTTTTCTAACCAAAGAACTCCCTTTAGTGTTTCTTGTAGTTTTGGTTTGGTGTTTACGAATTCCCTCAACTTGTGTTTATCTGGAAATGTCTTAATTTCACCTTCATATTTAAGAGACAGTTTTGATGGATGTATGATTCTTGGCAGGCAATTTTTTTCCTTCAGTTTTTTAAATATGTCATCCCATTGCCTTCTTGCCTGCATGGTTTCTGCCGAGTAGTCCGAGCTTATTCTTATTGGCTCTCCTTCATAGGTGACTTTTCTTTTACCCCTCACTGCTCTTATAATTGTCTCTTTATCTTTGGTTTTGGAGAGCTTGATTATAATATGTCTTGGTGACTTTCTTTTGAGATCTACCTTATTTGAAGTTCGATGAGCATCTCGGATAGATATCTTTTCATCTTTCACAATATCAAGGAAGTTTTCTGCCAGCAAATCTTCAACAATTTTCTCTGTATTTTCTGTTATCCCTCCCTGTTCTGGTACTCCAATCACTCGTAGGTTATTTCTCTTGATAGAGTCCCACATGATTCTTAAGGTTTCTTCATTTTTTTTTAATTCCTTTATCTGATTTTTCTTCAAATATGTTAGTGCCAAGTGATTTATCTTCGAGTTCAGAAATTCTAGCTTCCACTTGCACAGTTCTACTCCTCTGACTTTCTATTGAGTTGTCTAATTCTGTAATTTTATTGTTAATCTTCTGAATTTCTGATTGTTGTCTATGGATTTTTCCAGCTTATTAAACTTTTCATTATGTTCCTGAATAATGTTTCTAATTTCTTCAGTTGCTTTATCTGTGTGTTCCTTGCTTTGTTCTGCATATTGCCTCTTTCCCTTCCTGATGTCTTGAAGGGTTCTGTATATTAACCGTTTGTATTCTGCATCTGGTAATTCCAGGAATGCACTTTCATCTAGAAGACCCCTGTGTTCTTTGTTTTGAGAGCTTGTTGAGGTGATCATGGTCTGTTTCTTTATGTGTCTTGATATTGACTGTTGTCTCTGAGCCATCTAGAAGTTATTGTATTAGTTCATGCTTGCTTACTGTGTCATAGCTGCTTGCTTTATTTTGTTTTGGTATTCCCCTTTGGGTTGCTTGAGTGAGCTAGCTTGATTATTTTCACCTTTGGAGCTCTGGGTGTCCTGTTCCCATGGGGCTAGAGCTGTTATCAGGTATATCAGTCAAGGAGCCCATTCAGTTTTCTTGTATGAATTCAGCCCAGGATTCCAGGTAGCTGATCATCAAGTGTGTGGTACAGGCCCTGTCCTACAGTGTTAGAGGGGAAGGGGTGATTGGCATATATACCAGTATCTGACTGCAGCAGGGGGTCATGCTCTGAACAAGGCATGGGGCTGAGAACCGACCCCCAAGTGTCTCTGAGGAAAATGCATCTCTGTTCCCTAGAGTGTGCTGGTGGGTGGGTTCTGCAGAGGGACCATGGGCACCCAATGTTTTTGGTTGTAAGGACTGGGAGGTACCAGTTATCTTTGGACCCTTGTCATGGGTGGCTGTGTGACCTGAGTGGAGCTACCAGTCCTTAGGTCTCTGACGTGAGTAGGTGAGGACCTTGTTTAATAGGCAAAGCAACGTCAAACATCAAACACCCACCTCTTCACTGCACAGCTGAAATGTATAGAGTTTGCCAACAGGGGCCTGTTCTGCCGAAATAGGCCCACACAGGTCCATGCAGAAGGGAAAGTTGCTCAAGGTCCATGGATCGTTTATGTCTGGACAGGAGCAGCTTCTGTCCTGAGCTCCCCTAGTTAATGGAGCTAGCAAATTATCTTTTCCTCCCAGTTGCAAATTTTTTCCTTCCCCAAGGCCAGGAGGATGGCTCTAGGTGCTCAGCAGGGTGTATCTCAGGCCCAGGGATTCAGCCACTGAAGCCGGCTTGGGGGTGGGGGTGGCACTGTAAAATATACGCAAGTACTTAGCTTTTGCCGAAAGCGCTGTTCTCCTTAGGTTCCGTGGGTGTGAGTGAGCTGTGTGGCTGGCTGCTTCTCCCTGAGGAAACTACTGCCAAATGCTAGAAACAGTCAACCGCTGCGCTGCCGCAGCTCCGGGAATGGTGCCTGAGGACTCCCTGAGATTCAGGTCCAGTAACTCCTCTCTGCTTCTGAACGGTCTCTTCCCCTGCCCCTCAATTAGTTGTTTAAGCTTGCCTTTGATGCTCAGGGCTCCCAGCTTCTCTCAAGTATACTCATTTCACTTGTTTTTTTTTCGGGTCTTTGTTGTAAAGAGGGTTCAACTGAAGTGTCTGTCTATTCTGCCATCTTGGCTCTGCCTCCACCACAATATTTTAGAAAACAAAACAAAACATACTTTCCTCTTTGATCAAGATTCTTGAATATTAAACCAGCAAAAAATTAGCCTGATCACATATTATATCCGTTTAAGATTGATAAATTATGGTCTTAAAGCAAACATCTATTACATTGAATGTAGAAGAACTGCATTTTTATCAGTCAAAATGTTTTGATATTGATGATTTAATTTGGTTAAAACTATATTTAACAGGCAGATTAACAACTCATTTTAATATATTTATGTTGTTGCTGTTAGGTGTCTTGAGTTGGTTTGAACACAGAGTAGCCCTGTATACAATGAAACAAAACACTGCCTGGTCCTGTACCTTCCTCACAATCGTTGCTATATTTGAGCACATTATTGCAGCCACCGTGTCAATCTATCTCTTTGAGGATCTTCCTCCTTTTCGTTAACCTTCTACATTATCTACCATGATGTCCTTCTCCAGCGACTGGTACCTCCTGATAGCATAACCAAAGGGCGTAAGATGAAGTCTCATCATCCTTGCTTCTAAAGAGCATTCTTTCTATACTTCTTCCAAAACAGATTTGTTTGTTCTTCCAGCAGGTCGTGGTATATTCAGTATTCTTCACCAGCATCATAATTTAAATTCAATTCTTCTTCAGTCTTCCTTACTTATTGTCCAATTTTGCAAGCATATGAGGAGATTGAAAGTATCACAGCTTGGGTTAATCACATGTTAGTCCTCAAAGTGACATCTTTGCGTTTTAACACTTTAAAGAGGTCTTTTGCAGCAGATTTGCCCAAATACATTTATAGGAAACCATTTTAATAGGCCCAATTTAAGACTTTATGGTACCTGATAAATATATATGTGTATATTTACATACGTACATTTTATGAACTTACATATTATTTCCCAGTATATTTAATGTACATTTCCTTCTAAGGATAATAAAACCTACTCCAAATATCTATTAAATCTTAACCAGCAGGTTTTCAACTTTCTTTTTTTCCTTTTTTTGTGTTTCCTTTCACATACATTTAGTTACTATCTGTACAGTATGTGTCTGTCACTAGCCTAGAGCAAGCTCCAAAACATGTATTTAACATACACTCTTCTAGACTCTATGAGGGTATTTTACATGTATCATATCCACAGTACCCTTTTTTCCCCCTCCCACCACATTTTCTGCTACTTCCTTTTTAAGCCTTGGATGGCAATGTCACTCTGCACCAATCTGGAGTTCTTTTCTTAACTTTTACTTACAGTAAATCAGTACAATATACTGACTCTACCTCAGAAATGCCTCTAAGTTGCTCTCTCTCTCTTTTACCTCAAGTAATATTGCCTAATTTCAGGCTGCCATCCTGCCTCTTTAGATTGCTGCAAAGATGTCCTAATGATTTTCCCCAAGACTTCTGGTAAATCTGTTAAATCAGTATTTTTTACAAGACTAAGAGAAAACTGAGAAAACTGATGTTATTAATTTTACGACTAAAATTTTTACTAGTGCTCTTCAAAAAAAAGATTCGTCCCATTCTTTTCTCGTTCTTTATGGACATCTGCATTTCTGGTCAACTCAACCGTAACCTTACTTTGCTGATAACACTGTTATTCTCCTCATTGCTATCGTGCTGTGATGTTTACTATTATTATTATTGTTATCTGTTATTTTCTTATAACTTATTGCCTTTATGTTTTCTGTTTCCTCTGCCTAATCACCCTAACTTTATTTCTGTTGATTAATTGGCAATCTTCTACCCTCAGAACTAAGTTAAAAATTTCCCTTCATTAAAATCATATCATCTTCACAGAAGGAACTAATGATGTCTTTCTTTGTTGGTTTTACCACAGCAAACTACAATGTGTTGTAAGCTATTTTAAACTTTTGTTTCCAAGTTTTGACAAAATTCTGACAGAAAAGTAGATTAGCTCCTTAAAAAATGTTTGGTGAATATAAATAAATATACCAAATATCAGTCTTTTAGGAGGCCTGTTCAAGACAGGCTTGTGAGCTCTTCTATAACTCAAAACCTACATTCAGTTCAAGGAGAAAAGAGAGTTATCAACTTATTTGCAATGAAGGATCAGTGTTAAGTAAAGTGAGGTCTGTCAGAAATTATAATTTTTTTTAAGGGTAACAATCAAATAAATAATATTTAACCAATTAATGATTCTGGCTTTTGCTTATACTTAGCAATATTGTACTAGAGCATATTTGTTTTAATGTAGAAACATTACTGGAAAAAAAGAAAAAAAACATTACTGAAATCCTCATCTACTTACAAGCAGTAAAGTCTGAGGATAAGAGGAAGTCCAAATGAAATGTTTTTTGGTCGATAAATGCATCTAAAATATTATTTTAGTAAAATGAATTTCTTCTTCATCTGTATCATTCTGCTGAAAAATAAAGATTAAATGAATAAGAGTTTCTTACTCTGCAGGGAAAAAAAAAGCCTGATGTTATTAAAAAGGAGAAAAAAAAAAAAGAAGTAGATGCATCTTGTTTTCTTTGAATTAATTTTACTTGATTTACATTCAGTATAAGAATGAAACTGTTCTTTACAGGCCGTATAAATTGTCTTCCAGATTTTATTGTGATTTGGCTATCCAGATAATTTTTTTTTCTTTTATTCTCTTTTAGGATTTTCTTACAAAAAGAACAATACAATGTAATGATATTTTAAATTAAAAAAAAAAAGTTATAAATAACATTCTTAAAACCTTGCATTCCTGTTCTCTCTAGACACAGTACTTTAAGGATGACTAATCGTATGTGACAAGAAAAAAAATGAAAAATTTAAATTAAAGCCACGAATAAAGTGGAAATATTTAACCGTTTTCTGAAAGTAAGAAAGAAAAACAGTGGTCTTCATTACAAAAGTTCTAATAAAAAGAAATGATAAAATTCAAGATTATAGAATGTTTTTATTAATACTTTAGGACAAATCATCAAATGCTTATCTCTTTTTTTTTGCACTAGATAAATTCCATCAAAGATGCTAAATTGATTGATATTTATTTAATATTTACTCTCTGCCATTCTTAATCACGCCTACTCAAAATTTAAATACATTTTTCAGTATTTGTTAGATGAGCATTTCCTTATGGCCAATGATATTTTCGATAGAATTTACAAGAAAATCCAAATAATGGAGGTTACAGGGCCATTCAGCCAGAGAATGGGGAACAGTGGGAATATTTTGCAAAGTTAATCCAATAGCCTAGGCTTTCTCATTTTCTTTTTCTTTTTCATTTTGGCTTTTCCATAACTTTAGACACAAAAACCTCAACGCTCAATAAGTCAGCTTATGCCACAACTTCACCAAGCAGGTAATTGTTAGTGTTTGTGGTATGGGAGACATAAAGTTTTCCTGAAACAGAGTTCCAAATTGTCTCTATAATCATCCTTATCTTTGAGCAAACCAATCCAAATAGAAGCTTTTTTTTTTAAGTCTAAGTTGTTTAGTAGCATCATAAAGTTTAACCTGACTCTACTGACTTTATATTATCTAACCCTTTAAAACTGGTCTAATACCACAAGGACCAGAACCTCTTGTTCAGAATGCACATGGGCTTGATTCAAACAGTTCAAGGCAACAGCTTGACGGATCTGCTTCTAGATCATGGAAATGAGGAACCAAAACATTCCAGGACAAGATAGATTGGAAGTGAGACTTACCATTTAATGAATGCATATCAGTACCATTTAAACTTTTTCTTTTTCTTAAGGCTAAAAATTGGTTTAATCAAAGCCTTATTTTATAATTATCAATCCCCATGAAAATTCTTATTGAGCCAGTATTACTTGTATGAAATGATTTATTTGCAAAACCAAAACTTCTTTCCTTCACAAGATAATTATTAATTCCAAATTTGTTCTTCCCAGGTCAGATTTTGACCTTAAATTCTACCTCTGAATTCCATATATAACACACCAATTACCTAAAAAAGAAGAATCAAAAAAATTAGATGGTTTTATTCTCATACATGTAGAATTGTACTCAACACCCTTCTCTCCATTTCCTAGTTCAGAGCAACCTATCAGTGCCTATATTTGTGGTTTTCTCCTCCACGATTTGGCATTGTGGAATTCTGCACAACATTTTTCTTGCCTGATAGTTGGCTTTATCTACTAATTCAACCTTGGCAAATTCCAGTACAAGACGCATCAAATAGACGAAAAAGGTTACATAAAGTAGAATTACTAAAATCTCTTTAGCCATAATAAAATACAACTAAAATGTAAATAAAATTACTAATATCTTTCTAACTCTTGTATATTCCGTCCATTTTCTTTTGCTACTTCCTAAGTCATTCAATATTTTTCCCATAGGATCATTCAAAATTGCAACTTGAGGCTTGAATTTTTTTCTTCAGTTCTTTCAGCTTGAGGAATGCTGATGTGTTCTTCCCTTTTGGTCTTCTAACTCCAGGTCTTTTCACACATTAAAATCTTCCATTCAGCTCTTTTATTTCACCATTTCTTCCTTTCTCTTTAGCTACTTGATGTTCAAGAGCAAGTTTCAGAGTCTTTTCTGAATATATTTTGATCTTTTCTTTCTTTCCCGTATTTTTAATGACCTCTGGCTTTCTTTATGTACGATTACCTTGATGTCATTTCACAATTTGTTTGGTCTTCAGTCATTAGTGTTCAATGCATCAAATCTACTCTTGAGATGCTCTCTAAATTCAGGTGGGATATACTCAAGGCTGTATTTTGGCTCTTCTAGACTTGCTCTAATTGTCTTCATCTTCATCTTGAACTTACGTATTGGTAATTGATGCTCTGTTCCACAGTCGGCCCCTGGCCTTTTTCTGGCTGTTGATATTGAGCTTTTTCATAGTCTCTATCCACAGATGTTGTTAATTTGATTCCTGTGCACTCCATCTGGCAAGTTGCATGTGTCTAGTCTCCATTTATGTTGTTGAAAAAAAACAAAGATTATACAAGCCTATAAAACAAACAATAACATGCTTGTTAGTTTAACCAAGTATACAAGAACAAATGGGCAATACTTGCCCAAAAGCAAAGACCATCAGGCGGGAGGGGACAGAAAAACTGAATGAATGGACACAGAGAACCCAGGGTGGAAAGGGAAAAGGTGAGAGTGCTGACGCTTTGTAGAGATTACAACCAATGCCACAAAATAAACTGTGTATAAATTTTTGAATGAGAAACTAATTTGCACTGTAAACTTTTACCTGAAACACAATATATATATATATATTTTTTAAGAGTAAATGAATATGCTTTTATTGTTCATCTGAATGAGGTTTTTGGACTCTGAGATAAAATGACTCCAGTCTTTAAGCCTAATGTGATCTCTAACAGCTCAGTCTGAATTGAGAATATAAAACATAATCTGCTATGTCCTAAAAATAATAAATACAAATAAGAATCATGCTTTTTGTCTTTTCTTTAATTTTAAGTATTTTTAAAATACCAAACTAGATGTTGTTTTAAATCATCTTCTACTGCCATTGTTTGAGATATAAATCCCAACCCAAAGCTTCTCTTTCATGAGGATTACAGACAATTCTACTCAGTTCTTAAGAATTCTAATATTGGAGGCTTAAATACATTTAACAACAACAACAAAAAAAAATTCTTATCTACAGAGTTTTAAAGTTATATTATGCTTTGACTTTCTAATAAGGAAAAACAGAGCATGATGCCAGCAATAGATTTTTTTAAATATTTTGTTTTACAAATATGTGTTTGTGTTCACTCTGCAAGTCTGTGGAAAATATTTGCATGTATTCAAATAATTTACTTTCTTTTGGTATTTAGCATAATAATTCCCGCATAGTGTATCTATCCTGATATTTAATCTAGAATTTGAGTTGAAGAGACAGCTAAATGTCTGCTGTTTTTGTGAGCTCAGTTGTTGTGTTGCCACACCACTAAATACTTGTAACAGTAAGAGAGAGTGTGGCCAAGAGATATTGGAACTAAAGAAGGAAAAGAAAAAAGGTAGAGAGACACACACATATAGTCAAAGCACGTGCCTCTTAACTGCTAATGTATAATTTAACCTATTGCTGGTCCAGTGAAATTGAAAATTAACAAACATGAAATGTGTAGGAAAAAATTCTAGAAACACCCTTACTAATAGAATGTTTAAGAAGGACCTGGTTGTCACTTGAATACAAACACATACATATACACATATGTACATTTATACCTGAGTTTAGGATCATAGCACATTGTTCAAAAGTTACCCTTTAAAATCATCATATCTATGCTACAAAGCTTTTGTTCATCTACTTATTAGATTTAGTGTAAGACTCCTAACCTCTCTCTAGTTATTGATTTCAACAAATTCAAAATTCACTGTAGTTTTCTATAATTTGCTTTTTGCTGGATAACAGCAGCAGGACTGACAATATTTGCTAATACTTGTGCATGCTTCCCAATAAAAACTGAAAAAACAAAAAAAAACTTCAGTATCCATTTTTATTAGTGTAGCTATGCTCCTATAGGATCCCTGGCGGTACAGTGGTTGAGAGCTTGGCTGCTAACCAAAAGGTAGGCAATTCAAATCCACCAGCTGCTCCATGGAACCCCTATGAGGCAATTCTACTCTTTTCTATAGGGTTGCTACAAGTCAGAATCGACTTGATGGCAGTAGATTTTTTTTTTTTTTAAAGGAGCTTTGGTGGTACAATGGTTAAGTATTCAACTGTTAATTGAAAGGTTGGCAGTACGAACCCACCCAGTGGCTCCAAAGGAGAAAGACCTAGTGATCTGTTTCCATAAATATTACAGCCAAAAAACTCTATGGGACAATTCTACTTGGTCACATGAAGTCATTATGAGTCAAAAATCAACTTGATGGCACACAACAACAACAATCCTCCTGTAATCAAGTCCCTAAAGTAACAATGTGCTTTGTTTCTGTGAATTTCCCACAAAATGCTCAACAGACATGAGAAGAATATGCCATGTTTCTAATCTAACCTGTAAATGAGAGTAATGTTGCATTCAGAGGTGTACGTTTGCTATTTGCCATGTTTTAGCTTTCGTGTAACTATTTGTGTTTTATAAAATCATTCTACCTTAATGGCACATATGTATGTGATCCTGGGTTACACTTTGCCATCAAATACCATCACCATAAGTTGAAAACTAACATTATTTTCCTTACCGATTTTATCATTTTTCAGTTCCTTTAATGTGTTTGTTTTCCATGATGCATTCTAATCACAACCAAAATGAGCATTGGGAGATAAGGCAGGTCAAATGGAATAAGTGATAACTGGAAATCAGAAGGGCTGCCCTTCATGAAAAAGCCTCAGGTATTGAGTCTCAGATTCAAAAGAAAAAGAAAAAAAATCACAAACACTTGGTTTTCGTGTCCTTGACAGTGGGCACAATAGTATACTTATTTGAGTAAGTTTTGCTGATTAATAGAATTTACGAGCTGACAGGTTAAGGAACCTTAACCTTACATATGTATGTTAGCTTATGTGACTCTGCTTCAGGCTTTTTGTTCAGTTCAGGTCAACTCCACAGATCTCATTCCGGGATAGGGCTGGAGCGACAGTATCCATGTGAGCCATTTTTTTCTCCTGATGAAGGTTAAAAATCCCAGAGGATTTTAAATCTTCTTAAGACTTAGGCTTGGAATTGGTACTTTGTCACTTTCTCATACATGAATTTGGACACAGCCAGCCACACAGCCAAGGACAACACTGATGCAGCACAGAGATGGAGTGGAGGGGGTAGTCGGGTGAATATATGCTAAACAATATGCTAATCTATTACCATAGTCCTCTGGATAGAGAACAAAGGAGTTCAATAAGTTGCTTCATAAATTGCCTATACATAAAGAAAACTAATAATTTAATTTCATGTAGGGAGTTGGTGGCCTTCAATATCCATGGAGAAATTGGCTTTTTTTTTTTTTAACTCTGTAATACTTTATGGTAGTGTGTTGGGATACCCAGCTTGATCCCCAAGCTATGTCCATAAAGAGGATACACAACTGTATGGCTAATGTGTAAGGTAGAGGATTAAGTAGACTATTTCCACAAGGTATTGAAGAGTAGGCTAGAAAAGCATTAATACTCAGTGAAATAGAACTGGTGTTAGAAGGAAGGAGAAATTGTGAGCATTTCATGTTATCAAGACTCATATTTGTCCTAGCTTAGGTCCCCATAAGCTTATAACTGAGTTTACAAAGAAGAAAGAGAGAAAGAGAAGGGTGGGGAATGATAAGTGAAAATAGAAAGATCAGATTTGGCACACACTCAAGTTGGGATTTAGAAGATACGTTAACATATACTTGTTATACCCAGTGCTATACACAGATTGAATAGAAATTCTCTTCTATGGTCCCAGAGCTCAATAACAGCAGTTTTCATAGAGAAGCTCTACTCATATTTCCCTCAGGACAACCTGCTGTTGAAAGCATAGTTAATTGATTGACATCCATCAGCTACTGGCCCTTCGGATCCACTAAGTGGTCACAGTGAGGTCACATTCCCTCTTTGGCTGTCCTAGGCCAATGACTGATCCACTGGAAAAAGAAGGCATACTGAACAGAGAGTGAACTACTTAGTGGAGATGGTCCTGTGAGTAGAAGAGGCATTGATGCCTGGGGAAGCACTTTAACACAAACTAGATGACAGCACGGCCATAGGGGAGCAAAGCCTAAAGAAAGTCAAGCAGAAATGACTTTTCTGTGAGCCTTAAAAGTCATTCAACTAGACATCTGCACAAAAGACAAAGGCTAGTTTTCAAACTGGGATTCAGAAATTAGTGTTCAGAGTAGTAAGTGAGATTAGATCCAATCTTTGGGACAAGGTGAAGCCAAGTTACAAATCAAGAGTGACCAGAATACTGTTATTATAAATGTTTATTTCTTCTTTGTTGACTTATATATTCTGCAATTTTTTAAATAATGAATGTCAGATTCCTTGAGAAAAAAGTCAAAAAATGCTATTAAGAAAGTAAATATATGAGAATACGGTAAGCTATCGTAATAGAAAAAGTTGAGCTCAAAAGTTAACAAAGTTGGAGGAAAATGAAGGAGAATAGGAAAGTTAAAAAAAATTGGGTGTGGAGTAAGTTGCTTTTGAAGGAGCAGAGGTTAAGTTCAAATGGATTCTGTTACTGGATTTAATCTTGCAGCCCACTATTCATGCATGATTTTTTTTTTTTTTTTTTTTTTTACCTTGTAGTGAAGTGTTTAAAGTCTCTGAGCTACTTCTAACAAATTTGGGGTAAAGACACTAGATACTAGGGTATTGCAATATTTAATTGATGGTAGAGATCTGAGATAAAGTGGTAGTGATGAGAAATAAAGAGAAAGGAATGACCGGAAAAGCTTCACAAAGGTAGACTAAATCTACTCTTTGAAATTGAGAATATGACCCCTTCCATTCCAAATCTAGATGATACATTTTCAAAAACAAAATGTATTATGTTACTTGAATTTTTTTTTTTTGGTAGAAGCCTTTGCACAAAAATCCTAGAATATGAAAAGCCCATTTAAATATAAATAAACCCACTTGTATTTATAATGATGATATATAGACTCACAAAGCTAATTGAATATCTAAAGTGTTTAGAAGCAAGAAATTTAAACTTTATAGCTACTAGATTGTTGAAACCTTATGTAGGTGGAAATTTACTGAAACATTCAACACAAATGCCAATTTTTGACAGTTGTATGTTTTGTTAAGTAGTTTCTTTTCAAACTGCTAGATTCTGTGCATGTATAAAGTCAATTACTGAGCATCTCAGTAGACATTCCTCAAAAGTTTCAACAAGAAACTTAACCTTTACCGTTCTGTTGAAACTCTACTTATGTCCTCTGTGTGAGTGAGTTTTAAAAAGACAGCCAGAAATCAATCAATTATCATGCTGAATACTTAAAATGTGGAAAGGCATTGAATTTTTCATCGGCACTCATGTACCGTGGGATCTTTGAGTAATAACCTCAAAAACATTTATTTTATATACATAAATTCTATTCAGCTATTGCTTAGCAAGTCTCTCTGTATAAATTCTAGGGCTCTCTTTCTCAAGCCTCCACCACAGAGCGAGTTCAAATACACTTTTAAAAGTCAAGACACTACTCTAAACTACAGTAAGCTATCATTATGATATCCTCTTTAATCTTTCATATTTATGTACATTTTAGAAATAGGATGACCAGAAACTCCAGGCTGACTATAACAGTAATGAACAGAAAAATTTTTCCATAATGCATCAAAAAATCATAATTAAAAATTAGCTTGTCAATACTTCCAGGTTAACCTCTCCATCTCATTCCCTTTTATATTATTTTGTGTATACGTATGTTTCCTTTTTTTTCTTCCCAGAAAAGAAAGCAACACTGAATGTTAACCCTAGCTCAGAAAATCATCAGTGTACTGTGAACACATTCCAGGCTTCCCCGTCACCCCTCCATCATTATCTTATAACAGAAACCTGGATTACACTATGAAAAAGAAAGCCAAACATAAAGTAATGGATTTTGACATAAAACTTAGCATTTAGATGTACCCAAGTTTGCTAATCAAAGCGGTAACTCACAAGAAGTTTTGCCACAATTGAATTAGTCTCTTTGTTTTATGGTTAAGATTTATGCCTGTGTTATTCAAAGGTAACTTCTTTCTCTCTTGTGTTCCCTTTGAATAATTCTTATATTTAAAAACTCTTGAGACATATCTTTTAGTTCTCTGCTATAAATGTTCCATTAATCTTCAAGTGGAAGTAACTGTGAAGTATATAATATTCTTCTCAGTATAAGCTAACTGCTGTGTTAAACAGGTATTTCTGCCCTCAAATTTTATTATCTGTTTTTACTTTTTTATGGTTAATATATTTTTCTCTTCTTTAATAACAGCACCAATTTAGTATTTTCGAGACAGTATAATGTGTTATTCAAATCAATTACAAATTTCTTGTGTTTCTACTAAATGATAAGCACTATGCTAACCATTGAGGATAAAGAAGTATAAATCTCTACATAAGAGCTTCCCAAAAGTTAAATGTGAAGATGAACAACAAAAAGATTCAATGTAGTGCAATCATTGTTTTGAAGGAGACAGACCAAGAATGTTACTAGATAATATGAGGAACGATTAACAAGACTGGAGGTTGACCAAATCAGGAAGTCACTCCTCTCTGCTTCTGAACCATCTCTTCCTCCTCCTGCCCCTCAGTTCATTTTCTAAACTTGCCTTTGATGTTCAGGGCTCCTAGCTTGTCATAAATATACTCGTTTCACTTGTTTTTTGGGGTCTTTGTTGCAAAGAGGGCTCGCCGGAAGCGTCTGTCTATTCCGCCATCTTGGCTACACCTCCCCTCATTTTTGCTTTTTAATACTTTAAAGGGATCTCTTGTAGCCAATTTACCCAGTGCAACGTGTCTTGATTTCTTGACTGCTGCTTCCATGGGTGTTGATTGCAGATAAAAGTAATATTAAATCCTTGACAACCTCAATCTTTTTTTCCATTTATCATGATGTGGCTTATTGGTCCACTCTTGAGGATTTTTGTTGTCCTTATGTTGAGGTGTAATCCCTACTGAAAGCTGTAGTCTTTGATCTTCATCAGTAAGTGCTTCAAGTCCCATTCACTTTCAGCAAGGTGTTGTGTTACCCGCATAACCCAGGTTGTTAATGAGTGTTCCTCCAAACTTGATGCCATGTTCTTTTTTATTTAGTCTAGTTTCTTGGATTATTTGCTCAGCATTCAGATTGAATAAGTATGGTGAAAGGATACAACCTTGTCACATACCTTTCCTGACTTTAAAACATGCAGTATCCCCTTGTTCTGTTCAAATGACTGCCTCTTGATTCATGTACAGATTCCTCATGAGCACAATTAAGTGTTCCAGAATTCCCATTCTCTGCAATGTTTTCCATAATTTGTTATGATCCACACAGTTGAATGCTTTAGCATAGTTAGTAAAACACAAGTAAACTTTTTTCTGGCATTCTTTGCTTTCACCCAGGATCCATCTGACAACAGCAATGACATTTCTGGTTCCATGTCCTCTCCTAAATCTTGCTTGAACTTCTGGCAGCTCCCTGTCTATATACTGCTGTAGCTGCTTTTGAATTATCTTCAGCAAAATTTTGCTTGCATGTGATACTAATGATACTGTTCCATAATTTCCACATTCAGTTAGATAACCTTTCTTAGGAATAGCCATAAATAAGGATCTTTTTAGTTGGTTGGCCAGGTAGTTGTCTTCCAAATTTCTTGGCATTTACAAGTGAGCAATTCCTGTGCTGCATTCCTTTGTTGAAACATCCCAGTTGGTGTTTTGTCAATTCCCGGAGCCTTGTTTTTTGCCAACACCTTAAGAGCAGCTTGGACTTCTTCCTTCTGTACCATAGATTCCTGATCATATGTTACCTCCTTAAATAGTTGAATGTCAACCAATTCATTCTGGTATAGTAATAACTTTGTGTATTTCTTCCATTTTCTTTTGATACTCCCTGTGTCCTTTAATATTTTCCGTGTAGAATCTTTCAGTATTGCAAATCGGGGCTTGAATTTTTTCTTCAGTTCTTTTAGCTTGAGAAATGCTGGGCATGTTCTTCCTTTTTGGTTTTCTATCTCCAGTTCTTTGCATATGTCATCATAACACTTTACTTTGTCTTCTCAAGCCACCCTTTAAAATCTTCTGTTCAGTCCGTCCTTTTACTTCATCATTTTTTTTTTCCTTTTGCTTTAGCTACTTGATGTCCAAGAGTAAGTTTCAGCGTTTATTCTGACATCCATTTAGGACTTTTCTCTCTTTCCTGTCTTTTTAATGACCTCTTTCTTCATGTATGATATCCTTGATGTCATTCCACAACTTGTCTGGTCTTCGGTCATTAGTGTTCAACGCATCAAATTTATTCTTTTCTTTTTTTTTAATAATTTTTATTGCGCTTTAAGTGAAAGTTTACAAATCAAGTCAGTCTGTCACATATGAGCTTATATACGCCTTACTACATACTCCCACTTACTCTCCCCCTAATGAGTCAGCCTGCTGCCTTCTTCCAGTCTCTCCTTTCATGACCATTTTGCCGGTTTCTAACCCTCTCTACTCTCCCAACTTCCCTCAAGACAGGAGATGCCAACACAGTCTCAAGTGTTCACCTGATACAAGTAGCTCACTCTTCATCAGCATCTCTCTCCAGCCCATTGCCCAGTCCCTTCCACATCTGGTGAGTAGTCTTCAGGAATGGTTCCTGTCCTGGGCCAACAGAAGGTTTGGGGACCATGACTGCTGGCATTCTTCAGGTCTCAGTCAGAGCATTAAGTCTGTTTTTTTTATGAGAATTTGGGGTCTGCATCCCACTGTTCTCCTGCTCCCTCAGGAGTTCTCTGTTGTGTTCTCTGTCAGGGCAGTCATCGGTTGGGGCCAGACACCATCTAGTTCTTCTGGTCTCAGGATGATGTAAGTCTCTGGTTCCTGTGGCCCTTTCTGTCTCGGGCTCATAGTTATTGTATGACCTTGGTGTTCTTCATTCTCCTTGGATCCAGATGGGTTAAGACCAATTGATGCATCTTAGATGGCCGCTTGTTAGCATTTAAGACCCCAGATGCCACACTTCAAAGTGGGATGCAGAATGTTTTCATAATAGAGTTTATTATGCAAATTGACTTATAAGTCCCCTTAAGTCATAGTCCCCAAACCCCCACCCTTGCTCCACTGACCTTCGAAGCATTCAGTCTGGAAACTTCTTTGTTTTTGGTCTAGTCCAGCTGAGCTGACCTTTTCTGTGTATTGAGTATTGTCCTTCCCTTCACCGAAAGTAGTTTCATCTACTAACTAATCAGTAAATAACCCTCTCCCACCCTCCCTCCCTCCCCCATCTCGTAACCACAAAAGAATGAGTTCTTCTCAGTTTATACTATTTCTCAAGAACTTATAATAGTGGTCTTATACAGTATTTGTCCTTTTGCATCTGACTAATGTCACTGAGCATAATGCCTTCCAGGTTCCTCCATGTTATGAAATGTTTCTCAGATTCCTCACTATTCTTTATCGATGCATAGTATTCCATTGTGTGAATGTACCATAATTTATTTAACCATTCATCTATTGATGGACACCTTGGTTGCTTCCAGCTTTTTGCTATTGTAAACAGTGCTGCAATAAACATGAGTGTGCATATATCTGTTTGTGTGAAGGCTCTTATTTCTCTAGGGTATATTCCGAGGAGTGGGATTTCTGGGTTGTCTGGTAGTTCTATTCCTAACTTTTTAAGAAAACGCCAGATAGATTTCCAAAGTGGTTGTACCATTTTACATTCCCACCAGCAGTGTATAAGAGTTCCAATCTCTCCGCAGCCTCTCCAACATTTATTATTTTGTGTTTTTTGGATTAATGCCAGCCTTGTTGGAGTGAGATGGAATCTCATCGTAGTTTTAATTTGTATTTCTCTAATGGCTAATGATCGAGAGCATTTTCTCATGTGTCTGTTAGCCGCCTGAATATCTTCTTTAGTGAAGTGCGTGTTCATATCCTTTGCCCACTTTTTGATTGGGTTGTTTGTCTTTTTGTGGTTGAGTTTTAACAGAATCATATAGATTTTAGAGATCAGGTGCTGGTTAGAGATGTCATAGCTGAAAATTTTTTCCCAATCTGTAGGCGGTCTTTTTACCCTTTTGGTGAAATATTTAGATGAGCATAGGTGTTTGATTTTTAGGAGCTCCCAGTTATCGGGTTTCTCTTCATCATTTTTAGTAATTTTTGTTTTCTGTTTATGCCTTGTATTAGGGATCCTAACTTTGTCCCTATTTTTTCTTCCATGATCTTTATTGTTTTAGTCTTTATGTTTAGGTCTTTGATCCACTTGGAGTTAGTTTTTGTGCATGGTGTGATGTATGGGTACTGTTTCATTTTTTTTTGCAAATGGGTATCCAGTTATGCCAGCAGCATTTGTTAAAAAGACTATCTTTTCCCCAATTAACTGACACTGGGCCTTTGTCAAATATCAGCTGCTCATATGTGGATGGATTTATATCTGGGTTCTCAATTCTGTTCCATTGGTCTATGTGCCTGTTGTTGTACCAATACCAGGCTATTTTGACTACTGTGGCTGTATAATATGTTCTAAAATCAGGTAGAGTGATGCCTCCCACTTTCTTCTTCTTTTTCAGTAATGCTTTACTTATCCGGGGCTTCTTTCCCTTCCATATGAAGTTGGTGATTTGTTTCTCCATCACTTTAAAAAATGTCATTGGAATTTGGATCAGAAGTGCATTGTATGTATAGATGGCTTTTGGTAGATTAGATATTTTTACTATATTAAGTCTTCCTATATATATATATATATATTTTTTTATCCCTGAGCAAGGTACATTTTTCCACTTATGTAGGTCCCTTTTAGTTTCTTGCAGTAGTACTTTGTAGTTTTCTTTGTATAGGTCTTTTACATCTTTGGTTAGATTTATTCCTAAGTATTTTATCTTCTTGGGGGCTACTGTGAATGGTATTGATTTGGTGATTTACTCTTCGATGTTCTTTTTGTTGATGTAGAGGAATCCAAGTGATTTTTGTATGTTCATCTTGTAACCTGAGACTCTGCCAAAATCTTCTATTAGTTTCAGTAGTTTTCTGGAGGATTCCTTAGGGTTTTCTGTGTATATGATCATGTCATGTGCAAATAGAGATAATTTTACTTCTTTCTTGCCAATTGGATGCCTTTTATTTCTTTGTCTAGCCTAATTGCTCTGGCTAGGACCTCTAGCACAATGTTGAATAAGAGTGGTGATAAAGGGCATCCTTGTCTGGTTCCCGTTCTCAAGGGAAGTGCTTTCAGGCTCTCTCCATTTAGAGTGATGTTGGCTGTTGGCTTTGTATAGATGCCCTTTATTATGTTGAGGAATTTTCCTTCTATTCCTATTTTGGTGAGAGTTTTTATCATGAATGGGTGTTGGACTTGTCAAATGTCTTTTCTGCATCAATTGATAAGATCATGTGGTTTTCGTCTTTTGTTTTATTTATATGGTGGATTACATTAATGGTTTTTCTAATAATAAACCAGCCTTGCATACCTGGTATAAATCCCACTTGATCGTGGTGGATTATTTTTTTGATATGTTGTTGAATTCTGTTGGCTAGAATTTTGTTGAGGATTTTTACATTTATGTTCATGAGGGATATAGGTCTGTAATTTTCTTTTTTTTGGTGTCTTTACCTGATTTCGGTATCAGGGAGATGGTGGCTTCATAGAATGAGCTTGGTAGTATTCCATCATTTTCTATGCTTTGAAATACCTTTAGTAGTAGTGGTGTTAAGTCTTCTCTGATAGTTTGGTAGAACTCTGCTGTGAAGCCATCCAGGCCAGGGCTTTTTATTTTGTTGGGAGTTTTTTGATTACCTTATTAATCTCTTTTTTTGTTATGGGTCTAATTAGTTTTTCTACTTCTGATTGTGTTAGTTTAGGTAGGTAGTGTTTTTCTGAGAATTCATCCATTTCTTCTAGGTTTGCAAATTTGTTACAGTACAATTTTTCGTAATAATCTGATATAATTCTTTTAATTTCAGTTGGGTCTCTTGTGATGTGGCCCATCTCATCTCTTATTTGGGTTATTTGTTTCCTTTCCTGTATTTCTTTAGTCTGCCTGGCCAATGGTTTGTCAATTTTGTTAATTTTTTCAAAGAACAAGCTTTTGACTTTGTTAATTCTTTCAATTGTTTTTCTGTTCTCTATTTCATTTAGTTCAGCTCTAATTTTTATTATTTGTTTTCTTCTGGTGCCTGATGGATTCTTTTGTTGCTCAGTTTCTATTTGTTCAAGTTGTAGGGACAGTTCTCTGACTTTGGCTCTTTCTTCTTTTTGTATGTGTGCATTTATCGATATAAATTGACCTCTGAGCACTGCTTTTGCTGTGTCCCAGAGGTTTTGATGGGAAGTGTTCTCATTCTCCTTGCATTCTATGAATTTCTTTATTCCCTCCTTAATCTTCTATAACCTAGTTTTTTTTTTTTAGCAGTGTATTGTTCAGTTTCCAAGTATTTGGCTTCTTTTCCCTGAGTTTTCTCTTATTGATTTCCACTTTTATGGCCTTGTGGTCTGAAAAGATGCTTTGTAATATTTCGATGTTTTGGACTCTGCAAAGGTTTGTTTTATGACCTAATATGTGATCTATTCTAGAGAATGTTCCATGTGCACTGGAAAAAAAAGTATACTTTGCAGCTGTTCGGTGGAATGTTCTTTATAAGTCTATGAGGTCAAGTTGGTTGATTGTAGCAATTAGGTCTTCCGTGGCTCTATTGAGCTTCTTACTGGATGTCCTGTCCTTCTCCGAAATTGGTGTGTTGAAGTCTCCTACTATAATTGTGGAGGTGTCTATCTCATTTTTCAGTTCTGTTAAAATTTGTTTCATGTATCTTGCAGCCCTGTCATTGGGTGCATAAATAATTAATATGGTTATATCTTCCTGGTCAATTGTCCTTTTAATCATTATGTAGTGTCCTTCTTCATCCTTTGTGGTGGATTTAATTCTGAAGTCTATTTTGTCAGAAATTAATATTGCTACTCCTGCTCTTTTTTGCTTATTGTTTGCTTGATATATTTTTTTCCATCCTTTGAGTTTTAGTTTGTTTGTGTCTCTAAGTCTAAGGTGTGTCTCTTGTAGGCAGCATATAGACGGATCGTGTTTCTTTATCCAGTCTGAGACTCTCTGTCTCTTTATTGGTGCATTTAGTCCATTTACATTCAGTGTAATTATAGATAAGTATGTGTTTAGTGCTGTCATTTTGATGCCTTTTTGTGTGTGCTGTTGACAGTTTCATTTTTCCACTTACTTTTTTGTGCTGAGAAATTTTTCTTTGTAAATTGTGTGTTCCTCATTTTCATAGTAGTCGAATTTATGTTTGCTGAGTCGTTATGTTTTTCTTGGTTTTTATTTTGAGCTATGGAATTGTTAGACCTCTTTGTGGTTACCTTAATATTTGCTCCTATTTTTCTAAGTAAAAACCTAACCTGTATCATCCTATATTGCCTTGTTTTCCTTTCCATATGGCAGTTGTATGCCTCCTGTATTTAGTCCCCCTTTTTGATTATTGTGATCTTTTACATAATGGCTTCAATGATTCCCTGTTTTGAGCATTTTTTTCCTTTTTAAAATGTCTTAATTTGTTTTTGTGATTTCCTTATTTGAGTTGACATCAGGATGTTCTGTTCTGTGTCTTTGTGTTGTGTTTTTACCTGATGTTATTGATTTTCTGACGAAACAATTTCCTTTAGTATTTCTTGTAGCTTTGATTTGGTTTTTGCAAATTCTCTAAGCTCGTGTTTATCTGTAAATGTTTTAATTTCTCCTTCATATTTGAGAGAGAGTTTTGCTGGATAAATGATCCTTGGCTGGCAGTTTTTCTCCTTCAGTGCTCTATATATGTCATCTCTTTGCCTTCTTGCCTGCATGGTTTCTGCTGAGTAGTCTGAACTTATTCTTACTGATTCTCCTTTGTAGGAGACCTTTCTTTTATCCCTGGCTGCTTTTAAAGTTTTCTCTTTATCTTTGGTTTTGGCAAGTTTGATGATAATATATCTTGGTGATTTTCTTTTTGGATCAATCTTATATGGGGTTCGATGAGCTTCTTGGATGGATATCTTTTTATCTTTCATGATGTCAGGGAAGTTTTCTGCCAACAGATCTTCAACTATTCTCTCTGTGTTTTCTGTTATCCCTCCTTGTTCTGGAACTCCAATCACAAGCAAGTTATTCTTCTTGGTAGAGTCCCATATGATTCTTAGGGTTTCTTCATTTTTTTTTTTAATTCTTTATCTGATTTTTCTTCACCTATATTGGTGTCAATTGCTTTATCCTCCCACTCCCCCACTCTGCATTCCAGTTCCTCGATTTTGCTCCTCTGACTTCCTATTGAGTTGTCTAATTCTGTAATTTTACTGTTAATCTTTTGGATTTCTGAATGCTGTCTCTCTATGGATTCTTGTAGCTCATTAATTTTTCCACTATGTTCTTGAATAATCTTTTTGATTTCTTCAACTGCTTTATCAGTGTGTTCCTTGGCTTTTTGTGTAGAGTGCCTTATTTCATTTTTGAGGTCATCCCTGATGTCTTGAAACATTACTGTAAATTATTTTTTTATATTCTGCATCTGGCAATTCCAGGATTGTATCTTCATTTGGGAAAGATTCTGATTCATTAATTTGGGGAGTTGTAGAAGCAATCATGGTCTGCTTCTTTATGTGGTTTGATATCGACTGTTGTCTCCAAGCCGTCTCTAAAATATTGTAGTTATTTATTTTATATTTTCTCACTGAGTCTTATCTTATTTTGTTTTCTTTCAATATACGTAGATGGGCTACTAGATTGAGCTGTCTTGATTGTTGTAGCCCTTGAATCACTTATGTCCTATTACCAGCTGTTTTGGGCTCTTACCAGATATATAAGCCTAAGAGTCCATTCACTATTCTTGAGTAGAATCTGATTTGGGGACACCATGTGTGGGGTAGACTGTCACCTATCCACTTAGAAGAGTAGTGGTGATAGTTGTGTGCACCAGATTCTATTATCAGCTGGGGTTCACCCTCCAAGGGGGGGCAGGATGCTGACAGGCTTCCCCCAAGTGCCAGTGAGGTAGGTGTGTCTCTATTCCTAAAGCACCTTGGTGGGTGGGCTCTGTAGCTGTACCTTAGGCAGCCAATGCATGTACCTCTACTGATTGGTAGATGTCACTATCCTCAGAACCCTATGGCAGGAGGTTAGGTGGTTTGGGTGGAGCTTCAGCCTTCAATTCCCTGTTGTGGGTCAGTGAGGGCTCTGTTGAATATGCAGAGATATCAGACCTGGGAAACTTGTCTTTCCAGTAATCCACTAAAACAATTACAGTCAGATCACTATCAGAATTGCCTTTGCATTATAATAGCCACCTTGTTCCCTGTAGGGATGAAAGCCCAAGACTGTGGATCACAAATGCTTGGCTGGAGCTGGAACTGTATTTTTAGTCCAGTTTTGGGAAGTCAGAGAAGGATTCTTGGTCCCTGGGTGTTTTGTAGCTGCTTCCCTCAGGCCAGGAGAATGGGTTAGGAAAAGACAAAACAAAGAAAGAAAAAAAAAAAAAAAACGCAGTGTACTTCACTCTCTGGGCCAGGAAATTCCAATATTATTGATGCTGCCTGGGAAGAAGAGGGGAGGGATCAGATAGATAGGAGAGAGTACACCCAGGAATATAGACAAAGTTACTTATCTTGCTTGGGATGACTGTTTTATCTGAGATTCCCGAGGGGCCTGTGGTCTGTGTGTGCTGGCTGGGTAGAGATTGCCCCCAAGGGTCAGGCCCACGTTCTGTGCTTGTGCTGTCCCAGAAGCCGTGGTTAGTTCCTCCACTCCCAGTCCAAAGCCCAGCACAAAGGTTCCCCAGCTGGGACACCACACTCCCAGCTCCAAAACCAGTTGCTGCCTCCAGGTGACTTCTCCTCCTGTCAGCCGCATTGCTGCACTGCCTGTGTGCACTGGCTGGGCTTCCCCCGGGGTCACTTCAGGGGGCTAGGGCTGCCCCCCATGTTTGTGCCATCTCAGAATGCCGTACTCAGCTCCCCTGCACCCAGTCCAAAGCCCATCCCCAAGGTTTTCTGACTGGGATGCTGGCTCCAGGCTCTGAAAACAGTCGCCGCTTCCCCATGGTTGTTCGTTCTCTCGTTAGCCCCGTCAGTGTGCAGCCTGCTTGTGCTGACAGAGTCTCTATGGAGGTTACCCCAGGGGGCTAGGGGTTAGGGCTGTGTTCCGTGCCTGCCCCGCCTCAGCAAGCATCAATCAGCCCCGCCACTCGGCACCAGGGAACGGTAGGGGCTCAAGGCTGTGGAGTGGGTCGCGGGTTCCAGAAGCGGTCGCTGGTTCAGGGTGTAGCTCTTCACTCACCTGTCACTCAGGTCAACTCTTTAGATCTGTGTTTGATGATCAGGGTTCGTAGATTATCATGTATGTGATCGATTCACTTGTTTTTCCGAGTCTTTGTTGCAAGAGGGATCCGAGGTAGAGTCTGCCTAGTCAGCCGTCTTGGCCCTGCCTCCGGTAGTCTCAAATTTATTCTTGAGATAGCCTCTAAATTCAGGTGGGATATAGTCAAGGTCATAGTTTGGCTCTCATGGACTTGTGCTAATTTTCTTCAGTTTCAACTTGAACTTGCACATGAGTAATTGATGTCTGATCTGCAGTCAGCTCCTGGCCTTGTTCTGACTAATGATATTGAGCTTTTCCATCGTTTCTTTCCACAGATGTAGTAGATTTGATTTCTGAATATTCCATCAGCAAGGTCCACGTATATAGTTGTTTGTGTTGTTGAAAAAGGTATTTGCAATAAAGAATTCATTGGTTTTGCAAAATTCTAGCATGGAATCTCAGGCATCGTTTCCATCACCAAGATCATATTTTCCATCTACCCATCCTTCTTTGTTTCCAACTTTCAAATTCCAGTCACCAGTAATTAACAATGCATCCTGATTGCATATTTGATCAATTTCAGACTGGAGAAGTTGGTAAAAATCTTTAATTTCATCTTTGTCCTTTGTGATTGGTGTGTAAATTTGAATAACACACATATTAACTGGTCTTCCTTGTAGGCATATGAATATTATCCTATCACTGACAGCATTGTACTTCAGGAAAATCTTGAAATGTTCTTTTTGCCAATGGAAGTAGTGCCATTCCACTTCCAGTGTCATTCCCAATATAGTAGACTATATGATTGTCTGATTCAAAATACCAATACCAATCCATTTCAGCTCACCAACACCTGGAATATAGATCTTTATGCATTCCATTTCATTTTTGACTATTTCCAATTTTTCTACATTCATACTTTGTACATTCTATGTTCTTATTATTAACAGATGTTTGCATCTCTTTCTTCTCATTTTGAGTTGTGCCACATAAGCAAATGAAGGTCCCAAAAGCTTGATTCCATTCATGTCATTAAGATTGACTCTACTTTGAGGAGGCAGCTCTTCCCTAGTTGTATTTTGAGTGCCTTCCAAGCTGAGGGTCTCATCTTTTGGCACTATATCAGACAATGGTTCACTGTTATTCATACGCTTTTCACTGGCTAATTCTTTTCAGTAGTATACTGCTGGGTTCTTCTTCCTAGTCTGCCTTAGTCTGGAAGCTCAGCTGAAACTTTTCCGCCATGGGTGACCTGCTGGTATTTGAATACAGGTGGTATAGCTTCCAGCTTCAAAGTTGCACACAAGCCCTCATGCTATGACAAACTGACAGGCATGTGAGGGTGTATTGACATAATAATTATCTATTCTTATCAATATGTCATTGCATAATACCTCCTAATTTTACCTTGTATTGAGAAGCATAGATAAGCTCCAAGTTTTGGAAAGATATTGAAGGAATTTATGAAAACGAGTCACATGATTGGATTTGAAATTTGAAATGGCAAGTCAAATGGATACTGTTAGAATATTCCCAAAATAAATTTGTAAAAGACTCAACCAATGCAATGACATTGGGTACATACAGCTGTCAATTAGCTGAGATGGATTTAGGAGAGTTTTATTGGGCATAATGCCTAAGAAGAATTAAGGGCAAAGCAGAATACTTTGGTGAAAGTCTTCATAACACAATACTTATCTGGCACCAGTAAAAGGAAAGGAGTTATGAAGAACTGAGCAGAGATATTTGCAGACTGTGAAGTAGATTTAATGAAGTGCCTACTCCAAAACAGGAAGCACTAGAGCAAAGATTTTTTTGTCATGGGAGTCCTGTGTTGGTCAAAAATGGTCAAACCTTAGTACTCTTGCTATACACAGTCATTGGCTGGGGATTCCCTATGAAGAGCATCGTCTAGGTGAAATGCTACAACAGGTCCTTTCTTTGCTGAAGCTGAAGGAAAATTCCTTATTGAAGGGAGATTTGAGTGGTGCACTCCCAGGGCAGCCATAGGCCAGCTCATGTGTAACCTAGATCCACTTCTCTACACACATTTGGGTAGTAACTACTATGGGTTTCTAATGGGCTTCATTGCCTTAGGGGAGACTTAAAGGCAGGATATCAGGGTAAAAATATTAGTCAGGGCTTAATTGGTATTGGTTATCATTTAGCTTCAATATTCATTTTACTTTTCCCTCACCCTCAGGTACCATTTCTGTTTCCTTTGGTGGCTGACCTGGAGAAGTGACATAAATCTTCAATCTTGAAAGAATGACATTACTTCAGGAAAAGTCCATGCCTATAAATCATGCAGTTCTTACAATCTCAGCTAGTGAGGCCAACTAAGGCTCTCTGATTAGAAAATGAAATCTTATATACAGAATAGGTGCCTGTTGCTTTCAGAGCAAATTAATGGTCCTTCTAAAAAGGAAGGGCCTCAATACAGTAAACTTACAATGAAGTGGCTGGTTGGTCTCTTTGAGGAATGGTGCTATATTAGGGGCTTATTATTGGCCCGTTGGTGGCATGATGGACATTCAGAGGTCACAAGAGCTAGATCAGCTTGGTAAGTAGGAATACATGCTGTTGGGCCCATGCACAGCCTCCATCTCTGCCACTATAGGTATTCTACTTTTGGGTCCATCATGACTCTTAAATGAGAATTGTCTGTCCTTTCTTCATTAAAATTGGGAAAACACGCAGACATATTGGCCAGTTCAATTCAAAGGTCACTTATAACACACACTGGGTGTATGCTCTAACAAAGACATAAAGTCTGGCATGGCAGCTGAAATTAGGGCTACCAATTCGTTGAACTTGTGGAAATCCACAGGAATTCTCCAGAACCTATTTGTTTTCTGCAGAGACTAGACTGATAAATCTAATGGAGATGTGTAAAGGACATTCTTGAGATCCTGAAGAGTGGCACTAGTCTGCACTATTCCCTACCGGCAACAAACACAAGCCTTAATGTTATAGTGTCTTTGATCTACTACCTTGGCCAAGGGCTTACAATTTCAGAAGCTTCCCTTTGGTCTTCCTCACTATAATAGTGCTTACCTCACAGGGCAAACAGTTAATATAAAGTTTGCTTCAACAGCTGAAAATGTCAATCCCAATTACATTCAGAGTCTTGGAAACTGACTACCAAGTGGGTCCATGGATGCGGTAGATTCACTACAGATTGGACTGTGGCCTGACCTACATATTTTACATTGCTCCTGTATGCCAACATTCCAGCCAAGAGACTATGATGATGTTTGAGTCTCAAGGTATCAATGTCAACTCAGGCTCTTTTTTCAGTAGTTATCAAAATGTGTGCTCCTTCCCTTTCCCAGCATAAAGTACCCACAAGCAAATGACTGTAGGTTCCACTGAGGAAAAACTGGGGCATAATTATGCATATATACTTACCTTATGCAAGCAGAGTTCTTTCTCCTGGGGATCAGTAACCACTTTATTCAACAATTCAGGGTCTGAAAACAGTCTTAGTCCCAGAAACGGGGTAAGAGATCATGAATTTTTATTGAGTTAATCATGCATTTTCTCACTAATTGTTCTTTCCTTTGATTATTTACATTATACAATACCTTCATTGGCTCCTTATTTATTTTGCCTCTAGGGACACTCATTTACACAAATGTTTGTGGGTCCAGTCCCCTTGGCTGCCTCTCTAGCCTTGCTGGTTGTAAGGTGCAGAAAGCAGTTTGGCCATTGTTCATGGTTCCTGAGAGCTGGACCACACCTGAAGCTAATGACGGAGTTTAACCAAATCAAGAGGGGATCACACAGTGGCTCCATGTCAACTAGCCTTGGGAGGTATGATTTAATCTATCATGATCACATAGTAAGGCTAATAAAGACACTGGACAGCAAGGCTTAGGGGACTTCCTGGTTGACAAGAACATCTGCACTCAGGAGTGTAGGGCATCCTTTTGGACATGGAGTGTTCACACTGAGACCCCTCCCAGACCTCTCCCTATGCATCTCTTCATTTGTATCATTTTTGGCTATAGTAAATCTGTAGCCCTAAGTATGGTACACTATCCATAAATTTTGTGAGTTGTTCCAGCAAATTATCAAAACTAAAGGGGGAGTGGGAGTCAGCAGGTCAGAAAGTGAGGGTGTCATGCAGACTCTTGAGCTTGTGGAAGGCATTCTGAAAGGGTAATGGGAAATCAGCCCCAAATTTGTGACCTTCAGAAGAGATGGTTGAGGTGTTATATGGACTCCCCAAACTTACAGTTATTGTCTGCCTGTTCGTCAGTCTGAAAGATGGTGTCCTTTTAACTTGTGAGCTTTGACCTAACTCTGGTGGCTAGGGTCAAAGAAGGGTTGTATTGGCAGCTGGTCTGAAGGACAGTGTTCTTCTAACTTCTGAGCTCTGATCCAGCTCTGGGTGGCTAGCGTCAAAGAATGCACATGACCAGCTGAAAATAAGAGTGGAAAGTGGAAAGTCAGGGCTGGATCTATCCCCACATTTTGGGTATTGGATTCATGCTGATTCTTAGCACACAATTGTTAACAAAGATGGAATTATGATAATTGTGACTCCCTTGTTTCTTAGCACAACCACTAAATATCTATTTTTTGAGGCCTATTATATACGTTGCTTGTAACAGCCAAGCTGTGTGACAGCCTCTTTTACCATCATCCCTGACTGCAAATAAGAGCCACACAACGCTGAACTTTTTAGTGAATTTGATGTTCCTCTCTCTAGTAAACTTTGATGGCCTTAGTGAATGATGTAGTGGTTCTTCTGGCCTCGTGTAGTATATACATTTCACCATTCCCAGTGCCTTGGGCCTTTTAATCCATTCCGCCACCACTTGTCTTTACAATTCAAATATTTTAACTTCACTCAACAGGACTTTCATTTTTCTGGGTTTGTAGAAGCCACCCTAATAGCTAATTAGCACAATGCCCTGGGCTCTTTATCAAGGTGTCATATACAGTATCTCAACAGTGACCCAAAGTTAATATACTCTCTTCGTTACAGTCCAATGTTTTAGCCCCTTGGTTCAAGCGTTCTCAAAATCAAGTCACACTGGTATTCCCCTAGCTCCCAATGGAATATGCTGGTTAGCTTTTACAGTTCCTTTGGGACATGGTCTCTTTCATCTCTTATCAGGACCAGTCTAAGTCTGGCTTAGTTATGCTATAAGTGGTAGTAGTTAAGGAGTTAAGGAAAGATCTGGAGGGGGCAGATCCTGTTACGTCGTGGGAGAGAGGCCTCTTCAGTGGCTTCCTACTTGAGGAGAGTGACAGTAATTAGTAGGGAGGGGTAGACCACCTCTCTAAACTCTAAGAAAACAAAAGAATCTGGAGAGCCAAAATCTTGGGTAGCATCCCTTCAGATGTCCCCATTCCATCTGTTAAAGTTTTGTTTTGTTTTTTTCTAACCAGGACCTTAACTTTAGCATAAGATACTTTTTTTCAGCAGAAGACTCAATGGCCTTTGAATGTGAGGGACTCTAAATACTAAATCCTAAATTTCTTCACCCTTTCCTACTATCCTATCACAGCAGAAAAAGGGTCTTTTTATAAGCTACCAAAGAGCCCTTGCCTTTACACTTAGTTTTCAACTTTTTTTTTTTTAACAATTCTGTTTTTCATTTCCTGTAGGGTATTGATACAACTTAACGTCAGCCAGACAATTCTATTGTCCTCTCTCCTTACTTTTTAACCCCCTGAATCGTTGCAATGATCAGGCAGCTAGTTCCACATGTTAGAAAGTCCATTTCATGATTTCGTCACTGAGTTGTAAATTTTCTAACTGTTGAAAAATTTATCAAATTATGTATACGAAGACATAACTAACAGCCCCATCAAATTCTTTCTATGGTATTTGACCATAAATTAAAAAAAAAAAAAATCCAAAAAGAAAACTACATATTTTAAATAAACTTAGAAACCAAAACAATGAGTTGAGTAAGAAATATGTAATGAATACTTGTCCATTTTAACAGCTTTAATTAAAAATTCAAAATGGGAAACTGGAGAAATTACTTAAGAATAAAGCATAACCTGTAAGCAGCTGGAGAAATGAGAAAGTAGACAAATTTCATGCTCTTTGAAAGTACAAGCATATGGAATTATATATTCAAATACTACTAAAACTCTGTTTACCATAGTATAACAAAAGCTAATAAGAGCTTTCACTGTGAGTAAGCATCTCTTTACACACATGGCCTTGAATGCTAAGCTTATTATTTACAAATACATTTCTGTAAGTAGGATTAATATATTAAATTCTATATAGTAATTGCAAGCCATTACATATGCTTTAATATACTTTTTACACTACTGTAAGAAGACAAGTGTACTATGTCTGTAGATGTCTAATCTGTCAAATGCTTATTGAATTAAGACTTTGGAAAATGGTAAATTTCTACCTCCGCTATTACTGAAGATAAATAAATGTTCTTTGTACTCATTTTTGAAATCAAAGTATTTTGTTACATGACACTATTTTAAGTGCTGAAATCATATTTATTTTGGAAAAAACTCTGTTTCAGTCAAAACTATGAATCATTTCCTTCTTAACAGTTCCAGAGAATTAAATATTTCATCAAAATTTTCGAATAGTACAAAAGTTGCACTCAGAAAAAGTTCTTATACTACTTCCTGTGTCTCAAGTGGAAGAGGAAAATGATAATTGCCCTTAAAGAAAAAGAAAGAAGAGGAAGAAAAAGAAAGAATTTAGGAGAAAAAGAAAGGGAGACTGTCAGGCAGTAATAACCTCTTCTGCAATATAAGACTTTCTGGACAAGTAGGCTATAAACATGACATTAATGAAATTGACAAGTGTTATGGATTGAATCGTGTCCCCCAAAGATGTGTATCAGCTTGGCTAGGCCAGGATCCCCAGTATTGTGTGGTTGTCCTTCATTTTGAGATCTGATGTGATTATCCTATGTGTTGTAAATCATAACCTCTATGATGTTAATGAGGCAGGATTAGAGGCAGGCACATTAATGAGGCAGGACTCAATCTTCAGGATTAGGTTGTATCTTGAGTCATTCTCTTTTGAGACATAAAAGAGAATCTAGCAGAGAGGAGGGGCATCACATTACCTCCAAGCAAGAAGAGCCAGGAGCAGAATATGTCCTTTGCACCTGGTGTACCTGTGCTGAGAAGCTCCTAGACCAGGGTAAGACTGATGACAAGGACATTCCCCCAGAACAACAGAGAGAGAGAGCCTTCTCCTGCAGCTGGCACCCTAAATTCTGACTTCTTGCTCCCTAAACTGTGAGAGAATAAATTCTCTATTTCTCTTTGTTAAAGTCACCAACTTGTGATATTTCTGTTATAACAGCACTAGATAACTGAGACAACAGGTAATCCTGAGTTGTAATCTTGATCTAAACTAACAAAGATGAAATTGTCTTGAAAACTTATTTATAAATAGCAATATTTAGTAATTATCAGTAAAATATATCTCCTTTTGATTAAGAAAATTCTTCCACGTTAGCCAACAGAATGTAGAATTATTTGAGAATGAATGTGTTTATGTAAAATACTTGAAATAACCTCACAAATATCTATCAATATTACTCTAGCTGTAGTAGTCAGAAATAATTTTTTTCAACATGAGGAAATATGTGAGCACATACACTCAAACTAAAAAATTATTACAGGTTAATGCTAAAAACACAGATGTCTTTGATTCAAAATATTATAATTTAAAGCAAAATTAAATGGGTATATATGTGTCAAATTTAATAATGAACTAACATTTATTAGATTGAATGTTACATTTAATTTTTATTTTGAACAGTATTCTTTTCATTGATTTATTTTTAAAAATTAATGAAATATTAATTTTGCCCTACATAATATTTTATGTACTTTTTTAATATTTTAGTGTAATTTATAAAATCATGTATTTGAAATATACTAAACATTTAGTTTTACTGATTTATCTTATTTTATGAATTCTAAATATCTTGAACTCAGCACTTACGAAGTTAATACTGATTATTATATTATTTTATAATCTCTGACCACTTATAAATTCTAAATTCTTTTAAACTTAATATGGAAAAATATTTTGTTCTTCTTTTCAGACACTCCAAGAAACTGTAAAATTAATAACGGTTGTTTTGCTGCTACCCTCTGTATCATTAGTTCTTAAAGACAAGCTCAGAATCGTTACCAAAGGTAGTAGGCCAATATTGCCAGATAATAGAACAGATATTCACAAAGATTACCTATCCAATATCCGAAGGCCAGAAATCCTTTCCTAACCATTTTGCATATAAATTTAAGAATTCTGACATTTTTGACAGAGATCATTTCAAGCTAACTAAAATGGCTGCTATTTTAGTTAGTAGATCATCCAGTTTATACTAATTTATTCAATAAGTTCTCTCGGCCCAAAGTTCCTTCTTTCTGAATAAACACCCACTGTCTATTTTTTCTTAATAATGCTTTTTAATGAACACTTTAATTTCTTACTCTATTATAGTCTTGCAAATACATTTCTCAAAAAAAAAAAAAACAAATACTGAATTGTGTGGATTTAGAAAAGTAGTAGTTATAGTCTTCCTGCCCTCAATGGCCTCACAGGATAGGAGAGGTAAGAAGCACATGCACCAAAAACTACAATCAAGGATGTGAATACTATAAAATGGTTTTGTAAAGAAAACATGAAGAAGGATAAAGGAGAAAAAGACTTTTAACATATATGATTAAAGATTGAGAGGACTGTTGTTGGGGACTAAATTGCATAAGAAAAATAGTGAAACAAAATAAAGAACTGATGTTTTGGGAAAAAAGAAGTCTTGCTGATGGAAATAAAGTCGAAGAAAAGGTGAATTAAATAAGGGAATTGGGAATCAGGGTTAACATGAAATTGTGTCAACAAGTTAGATGCTTGATGTTAAACACAGAGCTGGAGTAGTTACAAAAGACTGTGAAGTCCAGATAATCATCCTGAGAATGGATGTCTGAGTTGAGGTAAAAGTTATGGCAACGAGAATGTGAAGGAACATTCTGTTTGCTGTTCTGCTTGTAAATGTATGTGTGTGTGTTGAGTAAGGGTGTTTTTTTTCAAATCAAAGATCAATTCAACCTCACCTGAATTCTGATCAAACATTTTTTGATGAATGGTCCACAGTTCTTCAGCACTGAAATTGGGTCCATCTGCAGATTTATTAGTTCTTCATTTCGTCAACTTAGCTACATGAATATTGAATCTAGATTTATTTTTTATCTCTATTTAGTATTGCAATACCACCAACTGCTTCACAATTTAAACCCCTTACGCATGTTATTTAAACAATTATTTATTAAGAATTAACTATGTATTAAGCACTGTTCTAGGTGTGGTTTATACAGCAACGCAGAATGTGGTAAATGTTCAGAGGACAAGAAGTTTCCCCAGGTATTAATACTCATAATCCAGATAATATATTACTTTCTAAGTCATTCATAACACATATTGATAACAACTTCAAGCATATTTATTAATTCCTTCATGCTATGTAAAGTTTAATTAAGAGATCAGACAGTCAGTAAGATTAAATTTTTGGCTATCCACTATGCAAAAATCTTTAGTACTTGGAAGTTAAGCAAATGAGAAATAATTGTGTCTTAAATATGCTAACATCAGTTTTCATTTTTACTTACAAAATAATTCTGGCTATTATTTTTTATTACATTTTCACCAAGCTCTCTGAAAACTGTTATCTTTGGAGAATGATATTGCAATCTGTATCTAAAACCTTCCTGTCTCCCCATATTTCAGTATAATGTCTCAAAAAATAGTATTTTTCCATTACCACAACGATGTCCAAAAAAAAGTGTTTTTTATGTTTTCCTAAAACAAGATCTCTCAACTCTTTTATCTGTCTTTTAAAAACGGTCTTCTATTATTCTAATCACTTAAATCAAATATTTCACCATTTGCAATTATTTAGTCATGGTCACTCATTTAGTTGCCTTCATTTAACGTGGTATAACCTTCCCAAATTCCCCGCCATTTCTCATGTTGTCAACCTTGAACTAGGTTCATACCCCTAACCCTTATATTACGTTATTAAAATATTCTTCTATGTATCTGTCCATGTTTAAATTATCATTAATCCTATAAGTTAAAGTTCAGATTGTTGTTGTTGTTAGGTGCTGTCGTGTCGGTTCCGACTCATAGCAACCCTATGCACAACAGAACGAAACACTGCCCGGTCCTGCGCCATCCTTACAATCGTTGTTACGCTTGAGCTCCTTGTTGCAGCCACTGTGTCAATCCACCTCGTTGAGGTTCTTCCTCTTTTCCTCTGACCCTGTACTCAGTCAAGCATGATGTCCTTCTCCAGGGACTGGTGCCTCCTGACAACATGTCCAAAGTATGTAAGACACAGCCTCGCCATCCTTGCTTCTAAGGAGCATTCTGGTTGTACTTCTTCTAAGGCAGATTTGTTCATTCTTTTGGCAGTCCGTGGTATATTCAATATTCTTCTCCAACACCACAATTCAAAGACGTCAACTCTTCTTCGGTCTTCCTTATTCATTGTCCAGCTTTAGTACCATGGCTTGATAATATACATTTAAAATGGTAGCTGGACCTTGCAATCCCTGTCATCTTAGTGTTGATTCTTCTTACTAGCCACCTACATTATTGTTGACATCATTTGACCTTAAAGAGACACTTGTCTCTGTCTTCAAGGATGAGCATCAGTGCGTTCAATGTAGCATATCTAAGGGTAGACTGGAACACTTAAAAAGAAAAAAAAAAACTTTTAATATTTTGGCGATAGTGAAACAGAAAAAAATACCAAAGGAAGGATGAAATCAAATCTTCCTAAACTTAAATTTTTAGAATATTTATCTTGAACTTGAAGTGCAAAAGAGTAATGGTCTTTTGCCTAGAAGCCCTCCTTTAATCTACAGAATTTAAGAGTACCTTGACTATATCTGCACCCCTCAAAATTGAAGCCTGAGAGCTTAAGATCCAGAAAGAGTTAGGATTCCTTCCTGCCATCTGAGATCACATTTTCTAAAGTACATGTTTGTCATTCTCACTGATTGTCCAAAACCTGAACCCCATTTTGTGTTTGAGAAACCCCTCACTTTATGAGATGAGCTCTCCTTCTCAAGTTGTCAGAGTTTCAAACCAGTTTGTTCTAGTTTAAATCCCTGCTGAGAGTTTGCATTTCTAACATGTTCCTAGGTGGTGCTAATGCTGCTGGTTAAGGAACACTTCTGACAACCACTAAATGAGCAGTGATTCTCAAAATTTATTATACCTAAAATTCACCTGTGTATGTTGTTAAAATGTAGATGATGATTCAGTATATCTGGGGTAGAAATGCAAAATCTCAGCAGGGGTTCAAACCAGAACAGATGGGTTTGAAGTCCTGTACATATCTTAAAGCTAGGATATAATACGTGATCTAGACTTTGCCAAACAGATACAGCCACCTATTTTCTGAATCATGAAGTCGTGGTATAAAGTAAAGGAGACTTCTGTGGTGATCTTAAGGAAAAATGAGTTTAAAAAGCAGCAGTGATGTCAGAGCTGGTAGCAGATTCTGGTACCCTGGGGAGGAGAGGGTAGTCTAAAGTTTTGAAGGCTGATGTAGTGCTCTAGTTTAATTTAGTAATTCTGGAATTGGAGTAGCAGCAGAATCACCAGAAACTTGTTAGAACTGTAAATTCTTAGGTCCCACGCCAGGGATATGGGAAGTCTGAAGCGAAGCCCAGCAATCTGTGTTTTAGGTAGCCTTCCAGGTGATAGATGCTAGAGTTTGAGGATCATTGATTTAGGATGCTATTTCAGACTGTTTTTAACACTCAGGTTAGACCTTACATGGTTTTTCTTATTGGCTTCTATGTCTCTGCATAAGGTCAGCAACTTTAAATCTTGGCATGGTTAAACTAGTAGCCAAAAACATTGCAATAAAAAAACCTTCCAAAGCACCTCAACTTTACCCTGAAGACTGTTTTTAGTTTTGCTTTCCATCTCTATGTGATAAAACCCATGGGTTCTTATCCCACTTTCTTTAAATCTTGTTTGTTTGTTTTGTTTTTCTTATTTAATCCAGCTAGAATTTGATGACTTGATGTTATACTTTGCATCTTGTCTATGATCTGTCAAAGGAGCTGCCTCTGGAAGCCCTCCCCTGGTTTCTACACCCTTAGTAGCATGTCTAGGCACTTTGCATCTAAAAGAAAGTTTGAAGCATTTAATATCTTTGTATATTATTTCCTCTCATGAATTAGAAAACACACTAGGCAGTGATTATGTTTTATACTTTTGTGTTCTATGCATCAAACAGCATAGTGAAGCTCAGTCAATACCTATAACTTATTGTGTAGATAATTTTGCTTTACCTCCACTTTGATTTGACAAACTGTTTTGTTTATAGTTTGCTTGATTTTATAATAAAAATAAATCATTGAACCAAGTGGCTATATAAAAAAAGTGATCTTTGTAATTGGACATCACATCGGTGCTTATATTGACAATTTTTCAATCTTTCGTTAAATTTATCATCGGTAATTTTCTATCTACAAATCAGCATGCTGTTATAAACTCTTAAATGCCACCTCTCTCCCTCAGAGGCTTATTGAAAAATTTGATGAAATAGCCTGTGGTATTGTAATGAATTACATATAGTCACAAATTCTATGCAGTTTCTCTCACTAAAGGTGAAGGATAGTTTCCCACTGTTTGAATCTTGGTGGAGTCCTGGGTGGTACAAATGGTTAATGAGCTTATTTGCTAACATTGAGGATGGTGGATTAAGCCCACTTAGAGGTGCCTTGGAAGTAAGGCCTGTTGATCTATGTCCAAAAAATAAGCCACTGAAAACCTTATGAACTACAGTTCTACTATGAAACGCATGGGGTCTCCATGAATCAGAATTGACTGATGCTGGTACTGAAACTTGACAGCCCTGTGACCTGCTTTGACTAGTAGTTGTTGGTAGAAGTGACAGTATATGAAGTTTAGAGTCTACACCTCATGAGGCTTTACAGCTTTAAACTTGGCTCTCTTAGAACACTTCTGCCATTGGGTAAAGAAGTTCCTTCTAAGCTACTGAAAGTGAAGAAAGCTGTGGAGGAAAACCAATGTAACCATCTGACAGGCAGCTACAAACTTCCAGACATGGGGGTGAGGTCAACTTTGAAGTCCCAGGCAAGATGATCCCTACCTGAAGGCAGTCACAAAAATGAGCCCAGGTACAACCAGCTGAGGAAATACCAAGCCAACTGTCATGGATTGAATTGTGTTCCCCAAAAATATCATCTTGGCTTAGTCATGATTCCCTGTTATTGTATGATTGCCTATCATTTTGTCATTTGATGAGATTTTCCTATGTATTGTAAATCCTATCACTATGATGGATTAGCAGCCATTATATTGAGATCTACAAGATTAGATAGTGTCTTAAGCCAATCTCTTTTGAAGTATAAAAGAGAGAAGCGAGGAGAGACAGGGGGACCTCATACCACCAAGAAAGCAGCACCGGGAGGAGAGCTTGTCCTTTAGACCTGAGGTTCTTGTGTTGAGATGCTTCCAGGCCAAGGGAAGACTGATGACAAGGACCTTCCTCCAGAGCCAGCAGAGAAAGCCTTCTCCTGGAGCCAGCACCCTGAATTCAGACTTTTAGCCTACTGAGCTGTGAGAGAATAAACTTCTCTTTGTTAAAGTCATCCACTTGTAGTATTTTTGTTATAGCAGTGCTAGATGACTAAGACACCAACCAGCTGAATTGGAAGAAACAAATTTTGTTGCTTTAATCCACTCCATTTTGGGATGGCCTGTGGTGCAACGATCTTTAACTAACTGAAAAGAATAAATAAAATACTAATTAATATTCTGATTTTTTTCTTATAGCTGTATATAATGTCTTTTTGCCTTATACATCAGTAATATTAAGTTGATCTGACATTTTAATGAAACCTTTTGAATTAGCTTCCACTAAAATTTATTTTAAAATAATTAAAGCACAGACATTAAGAAAATTGTTATTAATGGTCTAGGAAAATCTGTTCTCACTGCCAACTATGTACTTCCAAAGAAAGATGTCATCATTCTAACTGCTAGACCCCTGTTTTCTCCTCTGACAAGGTCACAGTTAACGGGCTTCTTACTGTGCATCTGAAATATGATGACAATTAACAAGAAATCACTCTTAAAGCATATCCAGCACTATGAAAATAACTTACAAATAGCAAAATGACAAGGAACACATAACACTTATGTCTGGGAAGTTATAAGTGCTTAAGATATTTGTTTTCTTTTTCCTCGAGAATCTGGCTTAATGAATCTGTTAAAAATCAGTTACAACATAAATACAGAAGTCCTATTATTTACAGATAAATTTTATTCTATGAATCAATAATTTTGATAATTTTATTTATAATCTAAATTTTATAATATACCTAACATTTGCATACAATAGAATGACTCTAAAAACTACCATACCATTAAGGAGTGCACAGAAACATCTCTGTAAGTTACATTTAACCAATTAAAATAATTTTAAATTTTGTTCATTTATATAGCTTTGTGAAAATTATGCAACATAATCTTCGGACCTGAAACGTGTTAGATACTGTTCTTAGCAAAGAGGACACAGAAATGATTAAAATGGAGAAAAATTCTGTCCTGTGGGTGCTTGCATTCTGAAGTGTGCAGTGGCAGTTAATAAATAACATACATAAGGAAATCATATTAATAGTGCATAGTTATGCAATCTTGTATACTTAGAAAATAAAACTTGTTAGATGTTAATAAGTGTTTTGGACAAAAGTAAAGTAAGAAAGGGGCAAAAAGACTAAAGTTAGTCTATAGGGAGTTGGGTACTGCTATTGACATTAGGCCGGTCATTGAAACCACCATTGAAAGTATGGCATTTAAACAAAGACTTAACAAACACAAGGAATAAAGCCATTTGGATATCTAGGAAAGCTCCAAGTCAGAGGAAGGGCAAGCACAAAAGACTTGACCCAAGAGACTATCTGCCATGTTCAAAGAACATCAGGAATCAGTGCAAATGAAAAAGAGTAAATTATGCCAAGGTAGCAGATGCATTCAGAAAGGTAAGGCAAGGCAATGCTGTAAAAACATTTGCATTTATTCAGAGTGAGATAAAAAGTGATTTAATTTTTGTAAGCGGAGTACTGTTTTGTTTTTTCTTATGTTATAAAAGTATTGCTTTGGTAGCTCTATAAAAATAGGCTGGGGGAAGGCAAGAGTGAAAAAAGGTTGTTGAAAGTGCCCCACCAATAGATGATGGGGCTTGGACTAGAATGATAGTGCAGAAGGTAGAGGTAAAAGGTAAGATTCTAGACATAGTTTCAGAAATGAGCCAAGATGATGTGCTGATGGAATGGGTGAGAGATGTGAAAGGCAGAAAAGACAAGGATGACTCCAAATTTTTTCTTCAAAATCCTATGGGTATTTTTTCATGATGTGACAGTTTGTAAAATTTCTTATATAACACTATGTTGAATGGTTTTAGTATAATTATGTTAACCATTCCCATATGGCTGAATATCTGCCACATTTCAATAAACACATGTTTACTTAGCACCCAATGTGAGAAACTATGCTAGGTTCAACAATGTATAAGACATGTGCCCTGTTCTTGAGTAGCCTAAAAATTTACTGTGAGACAAACATATAAAAATCAGTTTCAATTAGTGTAGGAAGTGATGAGATGGAATACAAACATGAAGATATGTGACCAGAAATAATGTATATGGCTCTGACCTGGAAACCTGGAGGGAACAGAAGCCTATTTCAAGGTTGGACAATAATTTCTTAGAGAAAATTGTGTGTGTTTATGGAGAAAAGTAAAGAAAGTCTAAATAAACAGGTAGATATGTTCATAGTGTAGAAAATCCAATATTGTAAAGATGGCAATTCTCCAAGATTGATTAATGTATTAAATATAATTCTAATAAAAAATCATAGGATTATTATTACATATTACTCTTAAGATCTGAATTTATTAATCAAGATAATGAAAGAACAAGGTGGGAGGATTAACTCTGAAAAATAGTAAGATTTAATATTGAGCTAGTAAAAATGAACAGGGTGCTGTATTGCTTTAAATATAGAAAATTAACCATGTGAATGGAAAAAAAAGTTTGAAAACAGACTGATACATATATCAACACATGGATGCATGGATACAATGTATGAGCAAGGTGGCATAAAAGATCAACAGGCCACAATAGCCTTCTAAAGCAATGATAATAGGAAAATGTAGTATCTATAGAATAGCCCCAGATTTCTGTCAGTTTGTTGTACTATAGGGGCTTGCTGTGATGCTGGAAGCTATGCCACTGGTATGCAGACACCAGCAAGGTCACCCATGGAGGACAGGTTTCAACTGAGCTTCCAGACTAAGACAGACTAGGAAGAAAGACCCGGCAGTCTACTTCTGAAAAAAATCAGCCTGTGGAAACATTATGAATAGCAGTGGAACATTGCCTGATATAATGCTGGAAGATGAGCCCCTAGGTTGGAAGGCACTCGAAATATGACTGTGGGAGGGCTGCTGCCTCAAAGTAGAGTTGACCTTAATGATGTGGATGGAGTCAAGCTTTTGGGACTTTCATTTGCTGATGTAGCATGACTCAAAATGAGAAGAAACAGCTGAAAACATCCATTAATAATCAGAAAGTGGAAACTATGAAGTATGAATCTAGGCAAATTGGAAATCATCATAAATGAAATGGAACACATAAACATCGATAGCCTAGGTGTTAGTGAGCTCAAATGGACTGGTAATATTAGCGATTTTAAATCAGACAATCATATAGTCTAATATGCTGGGAAGGGCAACTTGAAGAGGAATCGTGTTGCATTCATTGTCAAAAAGAACATTTCAAGATCTATCCTGAAGTACAACGCTGTCAGAGATAGGATAATAGTCATACACCTACAAGGAAAACCAGTTAATATGACTATTATTCAAATTTATGCACCAACCACTAAGGCCAAAGACAAAGAAATTAAAGATTTTTATCAGTTTCTGCAGTAAAATTGATCAAACACACAATCAGGATGCATTGATAATTACTGGTAATTGGAATGCAAAAGTTGGAAACGAGAAGGATTGTTAGTTGAAAAATATGGCCTTGGTGATCCAATGATAAAATTTTGCAAGACCAATATTTCTTCATTTCAAATACCTTTTTCTTCAATATAAATAGCAACTATACACATGGTCCTTGCCAGACGGAACACGCAGGAATCAAATCGATTACATCTGTGCAAAGAGAAGATGGAAAAGCTCAATATCATCAGTTAGAACAAGGCCAGGGGCCGACTGTGTGACAGACCATCGATTGCTCATCTGCAAGTTCAAGTTGAAACTGAAGAAAATCACAGCAAGTCCACAAGAGCCAAAGCATGACCTTGAGTATATCCCACCTGAATTTAGAGACGATCTCCAGAACAGATTTGATGCATTGAACACTAATGACCGAAGACCAGACGGGTTGTGCAATGACATCATGGACAACATAAATGAAGAAAGCAAGAGGTCATTGAAAATACAAGAAAGAAAGAAAAGACCAAGATTAATGTTAGAGGAGACTCTGAAACTTGCTCTTGGACATCAGGCAGCTAAAGCAGTAAGAAATTATGAAGTAAAAGAACTGAACAGAAGATTTCAAAGGATAGCTCAAGAAGACTAAGTAAAGTATTATAATGACATGTGCAAAGAGCTGGAGATAGAAAACCAAAAGGGAAGAGCACATTCAGCATTTCTCAAGCTGAAAGAACGTAAGAAAAGATTCAAGCCTCGACTTGCAGTACTGAAGGATTCCATGGGGAAAATATTAAACAACGCAGGAAGCATCAAATGAAGGTGGAGGAAATACAGAGTCATTACACCAAAAAGAATTGGTTGACATTCAACCATTTGAAGAGGTAGTATATGATCAGAAACTGATGGTACTGAAGGAAGAAGTCCAAGCTGCACTGAAGTCAATGGCTAAAAATAAGTCTCCAGGAATTGATGGAATATCAATTGACATATTTCAACAAATGGATGCAGCACTGGAAATGCTCACCTGTCTATGCCAAGAAATTTGGAAGACAGCTACCTGGCCAACTGACTGAAGGAGAGACGCATTTGTGCCTATTCCTAAGAGGAGTGATCCAACCAAATGCAGAAATTATAGAACAATATCATTAATATCACATGCAAGCAAAATTTTTCTGAAGATCATTCAAAGGCAGCTGCAGCAGTATATCGACAGGGAACTACCAGAAATTCAGGCCAGATTAAGAAGTGGATCTGAAACAAGGGATATCATTGCTGATGTCAGATGGGTCTTGGCTGAATGCAGAGAATACCAGAAAGATGTTTACCTGTGTTTTATTGACTATGCAAAGGCAATTGTCTGTGAGGATCATAACAAATTATGGATAACATTGTGAAGGATGGGAACTCCAGAACACTTAATTGTGGTCATGAAGAACCCAAACATAGATCATGAGGCAGTCCTTCAAACAGATACTGCGTGGTTTAAAGTTAGGAAAGGTATGCGTCAGGGTTGTATCCTTTCACCATACCTATTCAATCTGTATGCTGAGCAAATAATCCAAGAAACTGGACTATGTGAAGAAGAATAGGGGATCAAGTGTGGAAGAAGACTCATTACCAACCTGCATTATGCAGATGACACAACCTTGCTTGTTTGAAAGTGAATGGAACTTGAAGCCCTTACTGATGAAGATCAAAGACCACAGCCTTCAGTATGGATTACACCTTAATGTAAAGAAAACAAAAAGCCTCACAACTGGACCAATAAGCCACATCATAATAAATGGAGAATAGATTGAAGTTGTCAAGGATTTCATTTTACTTGGATCCACAATCAACACCCATGGAAGCAGCTGTCAAAAATCAGAAGTGGCATCCCATTGGACAAATTTGCTGTAAAGGACCTCTTTAAAGTGTTGAAAAGCAAAGATATCATCTTGAAGACTAAGGTATGCCTAACCCAAACCATGGTATTTTCAATCTCATCATATACCTGTGAAAGCTGAATAATGAATAAGGAAGACCAAAGAAGAATTGATGCCTCCGAATTGTGGTGTTGGATACAAATATTGAATATACGATGGACTGCCACAAGAATGAACAAATCCATCTTGGAAAAAGTACAGCCAGAATGCTCCTTAGAAGCAAGGATGGCGAGACTGCATCTTGCATACTTTGGACTTGTGGTCATGAGGAATCAGTCCCTGGAGAAGGACATCATGCTTGGTAAAGTAGAAGGTCACTGGAAAAGAGGAAGACCCTCAATGAGATGGACTGACACAGCGGCTGCAACAATGGCCTCAGGCACAGCACCAGGCAGTGTTTAGTTCTGTTGCACACAGGTTTGCTATGAGTTGGAACTAACTCGACGACTCCTAGCAACAACAGTAACACATGAAATAGAATTAAATCATATCTTCTAATGCTATATTAAAAAATCATTTCTGAGTAAATAAAAGCAAGCTGAAATCATAAAGTTTTAGGACAAAATACAATGGGATGTTTTAAAAAATCTAACTCAAAGAAAATATTAATAAACAGGAAACATAAAGCATGGAAATAGAGGTAAATCCTAATAAATTAAAATACAATAAAATTAAGAATGATATTCACCAAAAGATACCATAAAGAACACAAATACAAGTGACAAAATGAGAGACAACACTGAATATGAAAGTTATAACCAAGTCATATTTGTGCTTGAAACACATAAAAACTCTTTCCAACCAGTATAAAAAAGATATCAACCCAAAGGAAAAACATTTTTCTGGACTTTTAAAGAGATTTCCTGAAGAAGAAACTAAGATCTAAAATAAAAGATAACCAGCCAAATTTGTAATCAGAGAAAAGCAAATTAAAACTCCAAGGAGAAACCACCATTTAAAATAACAATTACGAACCAGGATGCAGAGCATCAAGAACTACAGTACTCTCTAGAACATTTTTTGGCATAATCTGTTAACTATAATATATGTATGCCCTCTAACCCAGCAATTTTACCACTATGCATAAAGTCTAGAGAAACTGTCAAGTGCACCAAAAGACATATGCAGACTATCCATAGCATCACAGTTTGGGGCAGGAAAAAAAATGGAAACAAACCAAATGGTCACTTAGAGTAAAACAGATTAAATAAATGTTGGTATGTCCATACAATGGAATATCATATAACCTAAAGCCACGTAAATAATCTAGGTGAATCTTACAAACATAATTTTGAACAAAAGAAGCAAGACATGAAAGAAATGCACCCTGTATGAGTCCATTCTTATAAAGCTAAAAAACAGGCAAAAATATTGTTTCAGAATGAATACATATACCCAAACTAAAGGGAAAAACAATGTTTAATAATCATCATAGAACTTGAGTGAATGGTTAACTCAGGGGAGACATTAAGGTTATTATAGCGGAAGGGAATTAGGATAACAACGTATAAATAACGTTCTATTTCTTTTCCCATGGAAACCCTGGTGGCGTAGTTGTTAAGTGCTACAGCTGCTAACCAACAGGTCGGCAGTTCAAACCCACCAGGTGCTCCTTGGAAACTCTATGGGGCAGTTCTACTCTGTCCTATAGGGTCGCTATGAGATGGAACGGACTTGACAACAATGGATTTAGTTTTTTGTTTTTTTTTTTTTTGGTATTGCCATTGAACTGACAGAACAGAGAAGAACCACCCTATAGGGTTTAAATAGGGTTTACAAGGCTGTAAATCTTTATGGAAGCAGACTGCCACATCTTTCTCCCGCAGTGCTGGTGGTGGATTCAAACTGACTTTATTAATTTGTTTACACTCCAGTTGTTGTTTTGTGCCATCAAGTCAATTCTAACTCATAGCAACAGAGTAGACCTTCCTTATAAGGTTTTCTAGGCTTTAATCTCTATGGATATTGTTTGATAATTTCCACATTGGGTTGGATCATCATTCTTTGGAACAGGCATAAATTTGAATCTCTTCAGGTTGATTGGCCAGGTAGATACCTTCCAAATTTCTTGGCATTGATGAGTGAGCACTTCCAGCAATGCATCCATTTTTTGAAACATCTCAATTGGTATTCCGTCGATTCCTGGAGTTTTGTTTTTTGCCAGTGCCTTCAGGGCAGCTTGGACCTCTTCCTTCACTAACATTGGTTCCCGTTCATATGCTACCTCCTGAAATGGTTTAAAGTTGACCAATTCTCTTTGGTACAGTGACTCTGTGTATTCCTTCCATGCTCTTTTGATGCTTCCTGAGTTATTTAATATTTTCCCCATAGAATCCTTCAATATAACAACTCGAGGCTTGAAAGTTTTCTTCAGTTCTTTCAGCTTGAGAAATGCAGAGCATGTTTCTCCCTTTTGGTTTTCTATCTCAAGGTCTTTGCACATGTCCTCATAATACTTCGCTTTGTCTTCTCGAACCGCCCTTTGAAATCTTCTGTTCAGCTCTTTTACTTCATCATTTCTTCCACTTGTTTTATCTCTTTGAAGTTCAATAGCAAGTTTCAGAGTCTCTTCTGACATCCATTTTGATCTTTTCTTTCTTTCCTGTCTTTTAATGACCTCTTGGTTTCTTCATGTATGATGTCCTTTATTTCATTCCTCAACTAGTCTGATCTGTTGTCATTAGTGTTCAGCATGTGAACTCTATTCTTGACATGGTCTCTAAATTCAGGTAGGATATACTCTAAGTTGTACTTTGGCTCTCCTGGGCTTGTTCTAGTTTTCTTCAGTTTCACCTTCGACTTGCATAAGGGCAATTGATGGTCTGTTCTGCAGTCTGCTCTGGCCCTGGTTCTGATTGATGATATTGAGCTTCTTCATAGATTCTTCCCACAGAGGTAATCTATTTGATTCTTGTGTATTCAATCTGACAAGGCCCACGTGTATAATCCTCATTTATGTTGCTGAAAAAAAGGTATTCGCACTGAAGTCATTGGTCTTACAAATTTCTATCATGCAATCTCCAATTTGATTCTATCAACAAGGCCGTATTTTCCAACTACCGATCCTTCTGTTTCCAACTGTAGCATTCCATCACTGGTAATTACCAATGCATCCTGATTGCATGTTTGGTCATTTTCAGACTCTGGAAGCTGGTAAAAATCTTGAACTTCTTCATCTTTGAACTTAGCATTTGGTGTATAAATTTGAATAATAGTCATATTAACTGGTCATGGAGCCAGGGATATCATTGCTGTTGTTAGATGGATCCTGGCTGAAAGTAAAGAATACCAGAAAGATGTTTAAGTCTGTTTTATTGACTATGCAAAGGCATTAGACTGGGTGGATAACATTGCAAAGAATGAGAATTCCAGAAAACTTAATTGTGATCACTAGGAACCTGTACATAGATCAAAAGGCAGTCATTCAAACAGAATAAGGGGATATCACGTGGTTTAAATTTAGGAAATGTGTGTGACAGGGTTGTATCTTTCACCATACTTATTCAATTTGTATGCTGAGAAAATAATCTGAGAAGCTGGACTATATATAGAAGAAGAATGGGGCATCAGGATTGAAGGAGGATTCATTAACACCTTGCGTTATGCAGAGGACACAACCTTTCTTGCTGAAAGTGAAGGGAACGTGAACCACTTACTAATGAAGACCAAAGACCACAGCCTTCAGTACAGATTATAATTCAACATCAAGAAAAATAAAATCCTCACAGCTGGACCAATAATCAACATCATAAAAAACTGAAAAGATTGAAGATGTCAAGGATGTCATTTTACTTGGATCCACAAACAACATTCATGGAAGCAGCAGTCAAGAAATCAAAAGACACATCGGACTGGGGAAATCTGCTGTAAAGGACCTCTTTAAAGTGCTCAAAAGCAAAGGTGTCACGTTGAAGACTAAGGTCACATTACCCAAGACATAGTGTTTTCAGTCATCTCATATGTATGCAAAAATTGGACAGGGAATAAGAAAGACTGAAGAAGAATTGACTGACGTCTTTGAATTGGGGTGTTGGAGAAGAATATTGAATGGACTTCCAAAAGAATGAACAAATCTGTCTTGGAACAAGTACAATCAGAATACTCCTTAGAAGCAAGGAGGTTGAGACTATGTCTCACATACATTGGACATGTTATCCGGAGGGATCAGTCCCTGGGGAAGAACATCATGCTCGGTAAATAGAGGGTAAACTAAAAAGAGACATACTCTTAACAAGATGTATTGAGACAGTGGTGCAACGATGGGTTCAAACATAACTACAATTTTGATGATGATGCAGGACCAGGCAGTGTTTCATTTGTTGTACATAGGATCACTATGAGCTGGAACCAACTTGATGGCACTTGACAACAAAAGCAACAATCTTTATGGGAGCAGATCACCAGGTTTTTCTCCCAGAAGTGGCTGGTATGTTCTAACCACTGACCTTTTGTTTAACAGCGGAGTGCTTTACCATTGTGCCACCAGGACTCTTTTTCACTTAAAGCACAATTAAAAAAACAAACAGCAAGTAGAAGAGTGTGTAGAAATTTAATGCAGAGGTTTTGTAAGAGAGAAGGACATAGAAGGGTTGTGATATTAACCTTCAACACAGCCCTGGCTCACTGCTACACTACTCTTGCACACAGAAGACCCAAGGGAATCCAGAATCTGGTAAAAATTTAAAGCTGGGCAAGAGTTCCAAATTTGCTGTTCCTCTGAATGCGTTCCTTAACCCATAGGTGGCCCAGGCAACAGAGGGTGGGCTTCTTACTGCCTTCTGGTGTTTGATCAATATCACTATCCAAATCATTGCCTCAATGCTAAAATAAGACAACACTAGGAAACCAGAACCCATGGAAGCAGCAGTCAAGAAATCAAATGACGTGCTGCATTGGGCAAATCTGCTGAAAAAGGCCTCTTTTTAAAGTGTTAAAAAGCAAAAACATCTCCTTGAGGACTAAGGTGCACCTGACCCAAGCCATGGTATTTTCCATAACCTCATATGCATGTGAAAGCTGGACAATGAATAAGGAAGACCACAGAAAAATCGAAGCCTTTGAATTATGGTCCTGGCAAAGAATATTGAATATACCATGGTCTGCTAGAAGAATTTTTTTTTTTTCCAGCTAGAAGAATGATCAAAACTGTCTTGGAAGCATTATAGCCAGAATGCTCCTTAGAAGCAAGGATGGCAAGACTTCATCTCACATAATTTGGACATATTATCAGGAGGGACCATTACCTGGAGAAGGACATCATGCTCTGTAAAGCAGATGGTCAGCGAAAAAGAGGAAGATCCTCAACAGGATAGATTGACACTGTGGCTGCAACAGTGGGTTCAAGTATAACAAGGATTGTGAGGATGGCAAAGGACTGGGCTGTGTTTCATTCTGTTGTACATAGGGTCGCTATGAGTTGGAACCAACTCAAGGGCACCTAACAACAACAAAAGCAATAGAAAACCAGAAACACAAAGTACGATAAGTACAAAGAAATGCATACCTAGAGACTTTATACTAAAACTGATGAAAACCAAAATAAAGAGACAGTCTTAAAAGCAGGAAGAGAAAAATTATACGTTTCATTGTTGTTGTTAGATGCCATCAAGTCATTTCTGACTAATAGTGACCATATGTACAACAGAACAAAACACTCCCCAGTTCACATAGAGGAATACAATAATACAATTAATAGCTATCTTCTCATCAAAAATATTGGACATCAAAAGACATGGTGTGACGTATTTAAAGGGCTGGCAAAACAACAACAACAAAAAAATTAAAACAAGTCAGCAATTAATTCTATATTCAGCAAATTACCCTTCAAAATCAAGGGAAATACAAACATGTACTGATAAGCAGACTGAGACATTTCTTTGCTAGCAGGTCTATGCTACAAGAAATGGAAAAGGGAGTCCTTCCGTCTAAAAGAAAATGACACCAGGTACTAACTCAAATCCATAAGAAGTAATGTAGGATGCTGTGTATATGTGGTTAAACATTGAAGACCATAAATATCTATATGTCCAATCTGACCTACATCTGAAAATAAGCCACTGAATATTCTATGGATCACAGTTGTACTCTGACACATATAAGGTCATCATGAGTGAGAATCAAATCAATGACAACCGGTTTTTGTATGTTTAATTAATTAGATGTGTTATATATTTATGTATAGACCTTGTCTCTTAGTTTCTCTTGAAAATATGTAACTCCCTAAAGGAACAATTATAAGACTATACTGCTGAGTTTACAACATACATAGATGATATACACATGACAGCCACAGTATAAACTGAAGAAAAATGGACCTACATAGGTGAAAGCTTTATTTACCACAATTAACTCAAATTGTGGTAAAGAAAAGACGCATACTGAAATCCTTAGAACAACTGTACATATATAACACAATATAACTAAAAACACAATACAGGCATTAAAATAACACAGTAAAATATTTGTTTAACGAAGAAGTCAGTTAAGTAGGAACAAGTGGACAAATTAGAGATGCGACAGAAAATAGACTAGTGGCAAACCTAAATCCAGCATTTAAATAATTATTTTAAGTGCTATTGGGCTGAATATTAATAAAAGGCAGAATTGATCTGATTGAAAATAAAGGTATAATTTATCAACAAGAGATATATACACATTAAACTAAAAAATACAAATAGATTGAAAATAAAATAAATGGGAAAGATATACCATGCAAAGAGTAAACAGATGAGCTAAAGTAGCTGTACTAACACGAGACAGAACTTTAAAAGGTAAATTTTACTAGACACAAAGAGGAATATTTCATGATAATAAAGGGTCAGGACAACAAGGATATATAAAAATCATAAATGTAGATATCGTTATAAAAGCTACACAATACATGAAACAAAAACAGACAAAAGTGAAAGAAGAAAGAGCTAAAAACAAAATTACAGTTGGAGATTTCAATACTCCTTTCTCAGTAGTTGACAAAGCAACTAGACAAAATCAGTAAAGAAGTCGAAGACTTAAAAAACATTATCAACCAACTCCAATTAACCAATACCTACAGAATATTTCTCCCTACAATCATACAATTTGAACTATTTTAGAGAGCACCTGACAAATTCTGCAAGGCAAATCTAAGGCTGGACTATAAAAACGAGTCACAGTTAATTAAAAGGAACACATTCTTTTTCTTGTTTCATGTTATAAACACAGCTATTCTATCACTCTCCACAAAAGTCCATTTTGCCTACCTAATCATAAGCCAAATACTTCCAATATTAATAGTCTTGCTAAATAGGCCATTCTCCCAAAATTAATGCAAATCAATAAGTAGGGATATTTTTCCTCAATATTTATTGCCCATAAGACATATGTGATGTGAATTACTTAGACGTTACCTTATTTCAGCTGCATATCTCCGAAAAACTTTTTGGTTGTGGTTGAATTCCCTCTTTCTGTTTCTCTCTTTTACACACACACACACACACACAAAAATGCACACTCTAATACAAGGAATGAGCCTCTATTGATTCTATTTTTTAGTTATATTGTATATACAGGACCTGTGAATCTTGCTGAGTAGCTGATGTTGTTAAAGTGATGCATCACTCTGATACAAACACATTAAAATAAAATACCACTGCTTAATACTAATGCAAATAGCACAGCACATTCAATTAGGCACTAAACAGCTCTTCCCTCTTCTCTTACACCCATGTCTAGAGGATTACTGGAGCTGTGTTTCAGTCACTCAAATTTTGCACAGCCTTCCAACAACATGTTATGGTTACCAAAGACAAGAGGCAATAATAGATTAATTCAGCAAGGGCTGAATATGCCATTAATAGCCATGCAATAGGCTTATCTAGGCCAACAAAGTACCCCCCTTTTCATGTCTGTTCAATTAGAGATAATAGTTGAAGGCATTAATCACATATATATTCAACAAAACTTTTCTCAGTTAGAGACACTCTGCAAATGATGTGGTCCAATGCACATCTGCCTATTAGGGTTGCTATGACTATGGTGAGCCTGATCTGAAAGACAGGACACAATCAGGCCTGAGACAATGAATGGATTTTCATATTTAATGGCCTGGGTTTTCAGCTTGGCACAGCAAACTGAATAGCAGTGACCCAAGGATGACCTTCTATTTTTCTTCATTGATTTGTCCTCAGGAATGGATAAAGCATTGAGATCCTGGGAGTAATCACAAAACAATCATGTTGCCTTGTATAAATGTGAACATCAGGAAAGAGTCTATTTCAGAAAACTTTTGTTTGGTTACTGATATGGGAATATCCTCTTATTATGAAAATTATGAAATTATTCTTGATTTAAAGGTCTTTCTAAGCATACAATGAAACAACAACAACAAACAAATCAACCAAAAGTCAGGGGACCTGGGAACTTGCTCTCCCATGAAGTGTTCTTAATCATATGCCTTTACTTCTCACATTTTCAGTTTTCCATATACAGACATATTTGAACAAGATTATGTCTGTAATAAATCCAAATATAAAATTAATTTTTTTTAATAAACTGAATGTGCATTTGAAATCATAGAGATAGGAATTAATGAGTCATACGGATTTTTTTTTTGTCTGAACTAGAAAAGATACGGTGCATAGAAAGTGCTTAACCAAGAACCTATCGCATTGTAAGAGCATAACACATGCTAGGTATGTTTATGTTGCTAATTATCTTCAGTCTCTTGTTTACAGCGCATAATATTCCTTTCATCTTTAAGAATGTTGGCATACTTCTTTCCTTCCTTACCACCTAGAAAACTTTTTTCTCAAGAAAATAGCTAATAGCAATTATTGATACTTATGAATTTTTATGAATTTAAGTCCATATATCAATAGCATTCTAGTTACTTGCATAATGATGATGATAGTAGAATCATTTATTGGGCAATGACATTAGATTTTAGTGAAAATTATGTGAAAGAACAAGGAATCAGATAATGCAATCTTTATATACATATATATTTAATTCAATTCAAAATTGAATATAAATATATGTATTCATCTCTTGTCTGTCAGTCTGTCTACTTGGTGGCTTGCATGTTGCTGTGATACTGGAAGCTATGCAACCAGTATTTCAAATGCCAGCAGGGTCACCCATGGCGGACAGGCTTGAGCAGAGCTTTCAGACTTAGACAGACTAGGAAGAAGGACCTGGCTGTCCCCTTCTGAAAAAATTGGCCAGTGAAAACCTTATGAATAGCAGTGGAAAATTGTCTGGTATAGCACTGGAAGACAAGCCTCTCAGGTTGGAAGGAAACCAAAATATGTTTGGGGAAGGGCAGTCTCCTTAAAGTAGAGTCAACATTAGTGATATGGATGGAGTAAAGCTTTCAGGACCTTCATTTTCAGATGTTGCATGATTGACAATGAGAAAAAATAGCTACAAATATCCACTAATAATTAGATTGTGGAAAGTAGGTAATATGAATCTAGGAAAATTGGAAGTTGTCAAAAATGAAATGGAATGCTTGAAGATAGATATCCTAAGCATTAATGAGTTGGAATGGCCTAGAATTGGCCATTATTAATTGGACAACTATGCCGGAAATGATAAATTGAAGAGGAACAACATGGCATTCATTGTCAAAAAGAAGATTTCAAGATCTATCTAAAGTACAACACTTTCAGTGATAGGATAAAATCCATATGCCTACAAGGAAGATAAATTAATATGACTGTTATTTTTATTATTCAAATTTATGGACCAAAAACTAATGCCGAATATGAAGAAATTGAAGATTTTTGCCAGCTTCTGCAATACAAAATTGATCAAAAATGTAATCAAGATGCATTGACAATTCCTAGTGATTGGAATGCAAAAGTTGGAAACAAAGATCAGTAGTTGGAAATACGGCCTTTGTGATATAAATGACATCAGAGAGCACACGATAGAATTTTGCAAGACCAACAATCTGTTCATTGGAAATACATTTTTCAACAACATAAATGACGACTATACATGTAAACTTGCAAGATGGAGTACATAGGAATTAAACTGACTACATCTGTGGAAAGAAACTATGGAGATGCTCGACACAATCAGTCAGAACAAGGCCAAAGACTGCAGAACAGACCCTCAAATGTTCATATGCAAGTTCAAGCTGAAGCTGAGGAAAACTAGAACAAACCCAAGAGAGGCAAAGTACAACCTTGAGTATATCCCACCCGAATTTAGAGATCATCTCAAGAATATATTTGATGCATTGAACGCTAATAACCGAAGACCAGAAGAATTGTGTGAGGACACCAAGGACATCAGATATGAAGAAAACTAAAAGTATTTAAAAAGATAGAAGGGAAAGAAAAGACCAAAACGGATGTCAGAGAAAACTCTGAAACTTTCTCTTAACAGTGAATGGCAGATATGATGAAGTAAAAGGGCTGAACAGTAGATCTCAAAGGTAAAGTAGTGGGTCTTCCTGATGTGGCATAACTAAAAATAAGAAGAAACAGCTGGAAACGTCCATTAAAAATTGGAACATGGAATGTGTTAAGTACAAATCTAGGAAAATTAGGAGTTATAAAAAATGAAACGGAATGCATAAAGATAGATATCGTAAGCATTAGTGAGCTAAAATTGACTGGTATTGGCCATTTTGAATCAGACAATCATATAATCTACTATGCCAGAAATAACACATTGAAGAGGAATGGGGTCTCATTTATTGTCAAAAAGAACATTTCAAGATCTATCCTGAAGTAGAATGCTGTCAGTGATAAGAAAATATCCATATGCCTACAAGGAAGACCAGTTAATATGACTATTATTCAAATTTACGCACCAACCATTAATGCCAAAGATGAGGAAACTGAAGATTTTCACCAACTTCTGAAGTCTAAAATCAATCAAACATTCAATCAGCATGCATTGGTAATTACTGGTGATTGGCATGCAAAAGTAGGAAACAAAGAAGAAGGAACGATAGCTGGAAAATATGATCTTGGTGATAGAAATGACATTGGAGATCATATGATACAATTTTTAAGACAAATGACTTATTCATTGTCAATAGCTTTTTTCAACAGCATAGCTGGCGACTATAAAGGTGGACCTCACCAGACGGAAAACACAGGAATCAAATCAACTACAACTGAGGGAAGAGACAGTGGAAAAACTCAATAACATCACTCAGAACAAAGCCAGGGACTGGTATAGAACAGACTATCAATTGATCATATACAAATTCAAGTTGAAGCTGAAGAAAATTAAATATACTTAAGGTCATATTTTGGCAAGACATTTCCTTTAGTATATGCCACCTAAATTTGGAGATGATCTCGATAATAAATTCGACAAATTGAACACCAATAACCAAAGAACAAACAAGTTGTGTGTTGACAAGAAGAACATTACACATGAAGAAAGCAAAATGTCACTAAAAAGACAGGGAAGAAAGTATCATGGATTGAATTGTGTCCCCCCAAAATATCTGTCAACTTGGCTAGGTCGTGATTCTCAGTATTGTATGATTGTCTACCATTTTATCATCTGACGTAATTTCCCTATGTGTTATAAATCCTATCACTATGATATAGTAAAATGGATTAGCGGCAATTATATTGATGAAGTCTACAAGATTAAACAGTGTCTTAAGCCATCTTTTTTGAGATATAAAAGACAGAAGCAAGCAGAGAGACGGGGGAACTCATACCACCAAGAAAGCAGCACTAGTAGCACAGTGGGCCCTTTGGACCTGAGGTTTCTGTGCTGAGATGCTCCCAGACCAAGAGAAGACCGATGACAAGACCTTCTGCCAGAGCCAACGGAGAGAAAAAGACTTCAGCTGGAGCCAGCACACTGAATTTGGACTTGTAGCCTGCTAGACTGTGAGAGAATAAACTTCTCTTTGTTAAAGGCATCCACCTGTGGTATTTCTGCTATAGCAGCATGAGATGACTAAGGCAGAATTAAAACACCAAAATGGATGTCAGAAGAGACTCTGCAACTTTCTCCTGAATGTAGAGTAGCTAAAGTGAATGAAAAAAATAATAAAGTGAAAGAGATGAATGAAAGATTTCAGAGGAGGCTTGAGAAGACAAAGTATTATAAGGAAATGTTCAAAGACCTGGAGCTAAAAAAAACAAAAGGAACAACACGCTCAGCATCTCAAGCTGAAAGAACTGAAGAAAAAATTGAAGTCTCAAGTTGGAATTTTGAAGGATTTTATGGGCAAGATACTGAATGATGCAGGAAGCATCAAAAGAAGATGGAAGGAATACACAGTCACTCTACCAAAAAGAATTGGTCAACTTTCAACCATTTCAGGAGGTAGCATATGATCAGGAATCTATGGTACTGAAGGAAGAGGTCCAAGCTGCTCTGAAGGCATTGGCAAAAGAAAAAAAAAAAATAGGTCCAGGAATTGATGGAATACCAACTGAGATGTTTCAATAAAAGGATGCAGTGCTGCAGGTGCTAGTTTATTTATGTCAAGAAATTCAGAAGACAGCTTCTTGGCCATCCAACTGGAAGAGATCCATATTTGTGCCCATTCCTAGAAAGGTGACCCAACAGAATGTGGAAATCATCAAACAATATCAATAATACCTCATGCAATTAACTTTTTGCTGAAGATAACTCAAAAATGGTTGCAGCAGAGCATTGGCAGGGAACTGTGAGAAATTCAAGTCAGATTTAGAACAGGATGTGGAACAAGGGATATCATTGCTGATCTCAGAGAGGTCTTGGCTGAAAATAGAGAATACCAGAAAGATGTTTACCTGTGTTTTATTGACTATGCAAAGGCATTCAACTGTGTAGATCGTAACAAATTATGGATAACATTATGAAGAACGGGGATTCTAGAACATTGCATTGTGCTTATTAGGAACCTGTGCCTAAACCAAGAGATAGTCGTTAAGATAGAAGAAGGGATGCTGCACTGTTTAAAATCAAGAAAGGTGTACATCAGGGTTGTATCCTTTCACCATACTTATTTAGTCTTTATGCTGAACAAATATTCCAAGAAGCTGGAGTACATGAAGAAGAATGCAGCATCAAGATTGGAGGAAGAGTCTCCTTCCAGGTAGGGAGCGTGTCGCCTTTCACCACACCCGGCGGCCTGGGGCTGGGGCCTTGACGCCGAGGGCGCAGTTGTGTAATACAGAGGGCGGAGCCAAGATGGCGGACTAGGCAGACGCTACCTCGGATCCCTCTTACAACAAAGACACGGAAAAACAAGTGAATCGATCACATACATAACAATCTACGAACCCTGAACAACAAACACAGATTTACAGACGGAGAACGAACTAATACGGGGAAGCAGCGATTGTTTCCAGAGCCTGGAGCCAGCGTACCAGTCAGGTACGGCACAAGCACAGAGACCTGCTCCACCCCCCTGAACTAACCCCGGGAAGGGGACCAGCTGGGTCGCGCGGGCGGCATGGGATGCAGCCGGTAGGAGAAGTCCCCGGGAGGCAGCGACTGGTATTGGAGCGGGGAGAACAGCGTCCCAGCCGGGACACTCGGTCACGGCACAAGCACGGGGACCTGCTCCACCCATCTGAACTAACCCCGGGAGGAGGCTCAACTGGTTCTCGGGGCGGCACGGCCACGCGGCTGGAGGGACGAGAAGCCCCCGGGAGGCAGCGACTGATTTTGGAGTCGAGAGTGCACCATCCCAGTAGGGGAGCCTTGACGCTGGGCGTGGGGCTGGAAGCGGAGGATCTGACCGTGACTCCAGCGGGTCAGACCCCCGGGGGCAATCTCCACACAGCCAGCACACATAGGCGACGCGCCCGCGGGAATCTCAGATATAATAGTCATTCCAAGCAAGACAAGCAACTCTGGCTATATTCTGAGGTGCTACTCTCCTATCTCTCTGTTCCCTCCCCCACCCTCCCCAGGCGGCTTCATTAACATCTGAATAGACTGAGCCAGAGGGAGAACTCTGATAGGGATCTGACTGCATTTTTTCTTTTAGCGGATTTTCTGGAAAAACTAGTTTCCCAGTGATGGCTTGGAGACAACAATCCATATCAAACCACTTAAAGAAGCAGACCGTGACAGCTTCTCCAACCCCCCAAACAAAAGAATCAAAACCTTTCCCAAATGAAGATACAATCTTGGAATTATCAGATACAGAATATAAAAAACTAATTTACAGAATGCTTAATGATATCACAAATGAAATTAGGATAACTGCAGAAAAAGCCAAGGAACACACTGACAAAACTGTTGAAGAACTCAAAAAGATTATTCAAGAACATAGTGGAAAAATTAATAAGTTGCAAGAATCCATAGAGAGACAACATGTAGAAATCCAAAAGATTAACAATAAAATAACAGAATTAGACAATGCACTAGGAAGTCAGAGGAGCAGACTCGAGCAATTAGAATGCAGACTGGGACATCTGGAGGACCAGGGAATCAACACCAACATAGCGGAAAAAAAATCGGATAAAAGAATTAAAAAAAATGAAGAAACCCTAAGAATTATGTGGGACTCTATCAAGAAGGATAACCTGCGGGTGATTGGAGTCCCAGAACAGGGAGGGGGGACAGAAAACACAGAGAAAATAGTTGAAGAACTCCTGACAGGAAACTTACCTGACATCATGAAAGATGAAAGGATAGCTATCCAAGATGCTCATCGAACCCCATTTAAGATTGATCCAAAAAGAAAAACACCAAGACATATTATCATCAAACTCACCAAAACCAAAGATAAACAGAAAATTTTAAAAGCAGCCAGGGAGAAAAGAAAGGTTTCCTTCAAGGGAGAATCAATAAGAATATGTTCTGACTACTCAGCAGAAACCATGCAGGCAAGAAGGGAATGGGACGACATATACAGAACACTGAAGGAGAAAAACTGCCAGCCAAGGATCATATATCCAGCAAAACTCTCTCTGAAATATGAAGGCAAAATTAAGATATTTACAGACAAACACAAGTTTAGAGAATTTGCAAAAACCAAACCAAAGCTACAAGAAATACTAAAGGATATTGTTTGGTCAGAGAACCAATAATATCAGATATCTGCACAACACAAGGTCACAAAACAGAACGTCCTGATATCAACTCAAATAGGGAAATCACAAAAACAAACAAATTAAGATTAATTAAAAAAAAATAAATAAAAATACACGTAACAGGGAATCATGGAAGTCAATAGGTAAAAGATCACAATAATCAAAAAGAGGGACTAAATACAGGAGACATTGAACTGCCATATGGAGAGTGATACAAGACGATATAGAACAATACAAGTTAGGTTTTTACTTAGAAAAATAGGGGTAAATAATAAGGTAACCACAAAAAGGTATAACAACTCTATAACTCAAGATAAAAACCAAGAAAAACGTAACGACTCAACTAACATAAAGTCAAGCACTATGAAAATGAGGATCTTACAATTTACTAAGAAAAACGCCTCAGCACAAAAAACTATGTGGAAAAATGAAATTGTCAACAACACACATAAAAAGGCATCAAAATGACAGCACTAAAAACTTATTTATCTATAATTACCCTGAATGTAAATGGACTAAATGCACCAATAAAGAGACAGAGAGTCACAGACTGGATAAAGAAACATGATCCATCTATATGCTGCCTACAAGAGACACACCTTAGACTTAGAGACACAAACAAACTAAAACTCAAAGGATGGAAAAAAATATATCAAGCAAACAATAAGCAAAAAAGAAGAGGAGTAGCAATATTAATTTCTGAGAAAATAGACTTTAGACTTAAATCCACCACAAAGGATAAAGAAGGACACTATATAATGATAAAAGGGACAATTGATCAGGAAGACATAACCATATTAAATATTTATGCACCCAATGACAGGGCTGCAAGATACATAAATCAAATTTTAACAGAATTGAAAAGTGAGATAGATACCTCCACAATTATAGTAGGAGACTTCAACACACCACTTTCGGAGAAGGACAGGACATCCAGTAAGAAGCTCAACAGAGACACGGAAGATCTAATTACAACAATCAACCAACTTGACCTCATTGACTTATACAGAACTCTCCACCCAACTGCTGCAAAATATACTTTTTTTTCTAGCGCACATGGAACATTCTCTAGAATAGACCACATATTAGGTCATAAAACAAACCTTGGCAGAGTCCAAAACATCGAAATATTACAAAGCATCTTCTCAGACCACAAGGCAATAAAACTAGAGATCAATAACAGAAAAACGAGGGAAAAGAAATCAAATACTTGGAAAATGAACAATACCCTCCTGAAAAAAGACTGGGTTATAGAAGACATCAAGGAGGGAATAAGGAAATTCATAGAAAGCAACGAGAATGAAAGTACTTCCTATCAAAACCTCTGGGACACAGCAAAAGCAGTGCTCAGAGGCCAATTTATATCAATAAGTGCACATATACAAAAAGAAGAAAGAGCCAAAATCAGAGAACTGTCCCTACAACTTGAACAAATAGAAAGTGAGCAACAAAAGAATCCATCAGGCACCAGAAGAAAACAAATAATAAAAATTAGAGCTGAACTAAATGAATTAGAGAACAGAAAAACAATCGAAAGAATTAACAAAGCCAAAAGCTGGTTCTTTGAAAAAATTAACAAAATTGATAAACCATTGGCTACACTGACTAAAGAAATACAGGAAAGGAAACAAATAACCCGAATAAGAAATGAGAAGGACCGCATCACAACAGAACCAAATGAAATTAAAAAAATCATTTCAGATTATTATGAAAAATTGTACTCTAACAAATTTGAAAACCTGGAAGAAATGGATGAATTCCTGGAAAAACACTACCTACCTAAACTAACACATTCAGAAGTAGAACAACTTAATAGACCCATAACAAAAAAAGAGATTGAAACGGTAATCAAAAAACTCCCAACAAAAAAAAGCCCTGGCCTGGACGGCTTCACTGCAGAGTTCTACCAAACTTTCAGAGAAGAGTTAACACCACTACTACTAAAGGTATTCCAAAGCATAGAAAATGACAGAATACTACCCAACTCATTCTGTGAAGCCACCATCTCCCTGATACCAAAAGCAGGTAAAGACATTACAAAAAAAGAAAATTATAGACCTATATCCCTCATGAACATTGATGCAAAAATCCTCAACAAAATTCTAGCCAATAGAATCCAACAACACATCAAAAAAATAATTCACCCTGATCAAGTGGGATTTATACCAGGTATGCAAGGCTGGTTTAATATCAGAAAAACCATTAATGTAATCCATCACATAAATAAAACAAAAGATAAAAACCACATGATCTTATCAATAGATGCAGAAAAGGCATTTGACAAAGTCCAACACCCATTCATGATAAAAACTCTTACCAAAATAGGAATTGAAGGAAAATTCCTCAACATAATAAAGGGCATCTATTATGCAAAGCCAACAGCCAATATTACTCTAAATGGAGAGAACCTGAAAGCATTTCCCTTGAGAACGGGAACCAGACAAGGATGCCCTTTATCACCACTCTTATTCAACATCGTGTTGGAAGTCTTAGCCAGGGCAATTAGGCTAGACAAAGAAATAAAAAAGGTATCCGGATTGGCAAGGAAGAAGTAAAGTTATCACTATTTGCAGATGACATGATTATATACACAGAAAACCCTAAGGAATCCTCCAGAAAACTACTGAAACTAATAGAAGAGTTTGGCAGAGTCTCAGGTTATAAAATAAACATACAAAAATCACTTGGATTCCTCTACATCAACAAAAAGAACACCGAAGAGGAAATAACCAAATCAATACCATTCACAGTAGCCCCCAAGAAGATAAGATACTTAGGAATAAATCTTACCAAAGATGTAAAAGACCTATACAAAGAAAACTACAAAGCTCTACTACAAGAAATTCAAAAGGACATACTTAAGTGGAAAAACATACCTTGCTCATGGTTAGGAAGACTTAACATAGTAAAAATGTCTATTCTACCAAAAGCCATCTATACATTTAACGCACTTCCGATCCAAATTCCAATGTCATATTTTAAGGGGATAGAGAAACAAATCACCAATTTCATATGGAAGGGAAAGAAGCCCCGGATAAGCAAAGCACTACTGAAAAAGAAGAAGAAAGTGGGAGGCCTCACCTTACCTGACTTCAGAACCTATTATACAGCCACAGTAGTCAAAACAGCCTGGTATTGGTACAACAACAGACACATAGACCAATGGAACAGAATTGAGAACCCAGACATAGATCCATCCACGTATGAGCAGCTGATATTTGACAAAGGACCAGTGTCAATTAACTGGGGAAAAGATAGCCTTTTTAACAAATGGTGCTGGCATAACTGGATATCCATTTGCAAAGAAATGAAACAGGACCCATACCTCACACCATGCACAAAAACTAACTCCAAGTGGATCAAAGACCTAAACATAAAGAGTAAAACGATAAAGATCATGGAAGAAAAAATTGGGACAACCCTAGGAGCCCTAATACAAGGTATAAACAGAATACAAAACATTACCAAAAATGATGAAGAGAAACCAGATAACTGGGAGCTCCTAAAAATCAAACACCTATGCTCATCTAAAGACTTCACCAAAAGAGTAAAAAGACCACCTACAGATTGGGAAAGAATTTTCAGCTATGACATCTCCGACCAGCGCCTGATCTCTAAAATCTACATGATTCTGTCAAAACTCAACCACAAAAAGACAAACAACCCAATCAAGAAGTGGGCAAAGGATATGAACACACATTTCACTAAAGAAGATATTCAGGCAGCCAAAAGATACATGAGAAAATGCTCTCGATCATTAGCCATTAGAGAAATGCAAGGCTGGCATTAATCCAAAAAACACAAAATAATAAATGTTGGAGAGGCTGCGGAGAGATTGGAACTCTCATACACTGCTGGTGGGAATGTAAAATGGTACAACCACTTTGGAAATCTATCTGGCATTATCTTAAACAGTTAGAAATAGAACTACCATACAATCCAGAAATCCCACTCCTAGGAATATACCCTAGAGATACAAGAGCCTTCATACAAACAGATATATGCACACCCAAGTTTATTGCAGCTCTGTTTACAATAGCAAAAAGTTGGAAGCAACCAAGGTGTCCATCAACGGATGAATGGGTAAATAAATTGTGGTATATTCACACAATGGAATACTACACATCGATAAAGAACAGTGACGAATCTCTGAAACATTTCATAACATGGAGGAACCTGGAAGGCATTATGCTGAGCGAAATGAGTCAGAGGCAAAAGGACAAATATTGTATAAGACCACTATTATAGATCTTGAGAAATAGTAAACCTGAGAAGAACACATACTTTTGTGGTTACGAGGGGGGGAGGGAGGGAGGGTGGGAGAGGGTTTTTTATTGATTAATCAGTAGATAAGAACTGCTTTAGGTGAAGGGAAAGACAACACTCAATATATGGAAGGTCAGCTCATTTGGACTGGACCAAAAGCAAAGAAGTTTCCGGGATAAAATGAATGCTTCAAAGGTCAGCGGAGCAAGGGCGGGGGTCTGGGGAACATGGTTTGCGGGGACTTCTAAGTCAATTGGCAAAATAATTCTTATGAAATCATTCTGCATCCAACTTTGAAATGTGGTGTCTGGGGTCTTAAATGCTAACAAGCGGCCATCTAAGATGCAGCAACTGGTCTCAACCCACCTGGAGCAAAGGAAAATGAAGAACACCAAGGCCACACGACAACTAAGAGCCCAAGAGACAGAAAGGGCCACATGAACCAGAGACCTACATCATCCTGAGACCAGAAGAACTAGGTGGTGCCCGGCCACAATCGATGACTGCCCTGACAGGGAGCACAGCAGAGGACCCCTGAGGGAGCAGGAGATCAGTGGGATGCAGACCCCAAATTCTCATAAAAAGACCAAACTTAATGGTCTGACTGAGACTAGAGGAATCCCGGCTGCCATGCTCCCCAGACCTTCTGTTGGCACAGGACAGGAACCATCCCCGAAGACAACTCATCAGACATGAAAGGGACTGGTCAGCGGGTGGGAGAGAGACGCTGATGAAGAGTGAGTTAATTATATCAGGTGGACACTTGAGATTGTGTTGGCAACTCTTGTCTGGAGGGGGGATGGGAGGATAGAGAGAGAGGGAAGCAGGCAAAATTGTCAAGAAAGGAGAGACTGAAAGGGCTGACTCAAGAGGGGGAGAGTAAGTGGGAGTACGGAGTAAGATGTATGTAAACTTATATGTGACAGACTGATTGGATTTGTAAACGTTCACTTGAAGTTTAATAAAAGTTATTAAAAAAAATGAAAAAAAAAAGATTGGAGGAAGATAGGAATTACTAGGTGTGCTTAGTAAGAGATTAGATACTATAGTAGACAAGATTAGTAAACTGCAAGAGAGATTACCAGGATGTATCCATACAATACATCTATAGTGAATACCACAGGGGAAGAAATAAAAATATATAAGCAATGTTAGAGATAGATAGGGCACTCTAGGCTAATAAGGTACTTTGAGGAGAAGATAGTGGGGGCAGAAACAATATGTACAAGCATGTCTCATTTTGCTGTATTGAGCTTTGCAGATATTGCGTTTTTTACAAGTTGAAGGTTTGTGGCAACTGTGTGTACAGCAAGTCAATTGGCACCATTTTTCCATTTGTATATGTTCACTTCATGTCTTTGTGTCACATTTTGGTAATTCTCACAACATTGCAAACTTTTTCGTTATTACTCTATCTGTTATGGTTATCTGTGATCTTTGATATTACTGTTGTAATTATTTTGGAATGCCATGAATCATGCCCATATAACATGGCACACTTAATAAATGTTGTGTGCCAAGCAGTTATCCAAGTTGCAAATGCAAAGGAAAAGCTCTTGAAGAAAATTAAATGTACTACTCTACTGAGCACATTAATGATCAGAAAGCATAAAAGTGCAAGGTGAAGAGCTAGTGCAGATGCAGAAGATGCAGCCAGTTATCCAGAAGATCTAGCTAAAATAATTGATGAAGGTGGCTACACCAACAGCTGATTTTCAATGTAGACTAAACAGTTTTATAGGGGAAGAAGAGGACATTTAGGACTTTCATGGCTAAAGAAGAGAATTCAGTGCTTGGCTTCAGAGCTTTAAAGAACAGGCTAATTCTCTTGTTAGATACTAATGCAGTTGATTAATTTAAATTGAAGCCAATGCTTGTTTACCATTCTGGAAATTATAAGAACCTTAAGAATTATACTAAATCTACTCTGCCTGTGCTTCATAAATGGAATGACAAAGCCTGGATGACAGTACATCTGTTTACAACATGGTTTACTGAATATGTTAAGCCCACTATTGAGACCTACTGCTCAGACAAAAATAAAAGATTCCTTCCAAAATTTTACTACTCATTGACAGTGCACCTGGTGATCCAAGAGCTCTGATGGAGATCTACAAGGAGATTAATGTTGTTTCATGCCTTCTAACACAACATCCATTCTGTAGCCCATGGATCAAGGAGTAATTTTGATATTCAAGTTTTATTATTTAAGAAATACATTTCATAAGGCAGTATCTGCCATAGAAAGTGATTCCTCTGATGAATGTGGGCAAAGTAAATTGAAAAACTTCTGGAAAGGATTCACCATTTTAGATGCCATTAAGAACATTTGTGATTCATGGGAGGAGTTCAAAATATCAATATTAACAGGAGTTTGGAAGAAGTTGATTCCAATCCTCGTAAATAATTTTAAGGGGTTCAAGATTTCAGTGGAGGAAGTAACTGCAGGTGTGATGGAAATAGCAAAAGAACTAGAATTACAAGTGGAGACTGAAGATGTGTCTGAATTGCTGCAATCTCATGATCAAATTTTAATGGATGAGGAGTTGCTTTTTATGCATGAACAAAGGAAGTGGTTTCTTGAGATGATATCTACTCCTGGTGAAAATGTTGTGAACATTGTTGAAATGACAACAAAGGATTTAGAATATTACATAAACTTAGTTGATAAAGCAAGGGCAGGTTTTCAGAGAACTGACTCCAAATTTGAAAGAAGTTCTTCTGTGGATAAAATGCTATCAAACAGCATCGCATGCTACAGAGAAATCTTTCATGAAAGGAAGAGTTAGTCAATGTGGTAAACTTCACTGTTGTCTTACTTTAAGAAATTGCCACAGCCACTCTAACCTTCAGCAGCCGCCGCCCTGACCCATCAGCAGACATCAACAATAAGGCAGGAACATCCATCAGCAAAAAGATTATGACTCACTGAAGGCTCAGATGATGGTTAGCACTTTTTTGCAATAAAGTCTTTTTTAATTAGGGTATGCACATTTTATTTTTTTTAGACACAATGCTATTGCATACTTAATAGACTAGAGTATAATGTAAACATAACTTTTATATGCACTGGAAAGCCAAAAATTTCATGTGACTTGCTTTATTGGCATACTCCCTTTACTTTGGTGGTCTAGAACCGAACTTGTAATATCTGTGAGGTATGCCTGTATAGTGAAAAATGGATGAGAATTTTAAAAAACTGATTAAAGAACTAACTCATATATTAAAGAATCTCTATAAATCACAAACAAACAAATACAAACAAAACTAGTAGACTAGTGAATAGAGAGTCAGTGAAAAAGAGGAAGACTCCCGTGAATGAGATGGATTGAAACAGTGGCTGCAACAACAGGTTCAAACATAACAATGATTGTGAGGATTGCACAGGACTGGGCAGTGTTTCATTCTGTTATACACAGGGTCGTTACAGCTGGAACTGACTTGATGGCACCTAACAACAACAACAACAACAAGTGAATAGTAAGACTAGTAAAAATCAAGGACAAATTGAAAATCTTAAAAGCACTCAGACAATAAGAGTACCTTCAAAAGAGTAATATAAGTCAGTAACATTTTTCAACAGAAATTATAGAAACCTGAAGATGATGGAATAACATTCTCTAAATGTTAAAAGGAAGTAAATGTCCATCAATAATTCTATACTCAAGGGAATATTCTTCAAAATGAAGGTAAAATAAGCATGTTTCAGACAATAATCTGATAGAACAAGACTAAAATGAATTGAAAGGGAGTTACTTAGGCTAAAAGAAAATGATCCCACATGGAAACACAGAAGTGCAGGAAGGAACGAGAGCAAAGAAAAGAGTAAACACAGATGAACAGCAAAGGATGATTGATACTACAGAACAATAGTAGTATTTTTATGGCTTTAAAAATACTTTAGAAAAATGATGCAAACTATGGAAAGGCATAAATGTAATTAAAACATTCTAAGCTTCCAACGGGGTTGGTTAAAACACTTTTTTGCTATTTTTCTTATTCTAGAGTTTAAAATATTTATCTGTAACTTATTACATTTAGTTACTAAATTGTAATAAGTAACACCCATAAATGTTTTAATCTCTAGAATAGCTAATAAAATAATACAGGTGTGTGTATATACATATAATGAACATATTTGCATTCTTATATTAATTTGAAAACATATATTAATAATTGATTATTACCATGTAGATGTTGTGATACATTAATATAAACTTTAACTTAGCATCATCTTATTAGTTTATCTAAAGACAATGCATAGATAGACAGTAAAAGGGAAAATAATTTTAAAAACTGACTAATCTTGACATAGGGAAGACAAGAAAGGAATAGTAATACAAATATGTGGACCAATCAGAAAACAAATTGTATGAGGGACTTTAAATAAACCCTGTGTATATATATATACCTTTGAAAAAACACTAAAAATTTAAAGAGAAAATTAATGAATATTTAAACAGATAATAAGAAAAAATAATGTAATTTCATTAAAAAAAGGAATAAGTAATAGCATGAAGTACATCCTAGGACCTCAGGTTATGCTTTTTATTGGTTACATGGGTTGGGGCAGACAACTTTAAAAAATCTATATGATTTATGAGGGGCTTAAAACAGAAAAATTACCACTTAGGTTATTTGTGCTTACTCTTATTCATATTTATTTTTTCCTAAATGAAATTATGGAAACACTGGTGGCATAGTGGTCAAGTAATACAGCTGCTAACCAAAAGGTCAGCAGTTCAAAGCCACCAGGCACTCCTTGGAAACTCTATGGGGCAGTTCTACACTGTCCTATAGGCGTGCTATGAGTCAGAATCAACTTGACTGCACTGGGTTTTTTTAAAGAAATTAATACAGTTAAGTAACTTGGAAAACATAATCATATGCCAATTTAAATTCTTTTTTAAAACAATTACAAAGAATTTATACACTACCCAGATTTTTTTTAATTAAGGAGGAAATATGAATCTGTAGGATAGTTGCTGTGGAATTCCAGTTCTAAAGTTGCAGAGTAAGGAACTTAAAAGTTAATATGTTTCTCCTGAAAATTTATTGAAATAATATCTAAAATACTGTGATGATACCAGGTTAGGGTTTCTCAACCAGAACATTATTGATATTTTGGGTTAGAAAATTATTTGTTGTGGGGGCTATCCTGTCCATTATACGGTGTTTAGTAACAATCCTGGCCTCTACCCTCTAGATGTCAATATCATCATCAAAAGTCAAAATGTCTTTCAATATTTCCAAATGCCTCCTGGGGGTCAAAATTGCTCCTATTTGAGAAACACTGCACTACATAACCTACGATCATATATAATAATTTTGAGGAGGATAACTGTGATTTTTAGTTTCAGGGCTGGCTGACTTCATTCACGGTATGCTAATTTTCCAGAAACATTAAAAACCTCAATTAAAGTAATTATGTAAGTCATTAAATATTCCTGCAAAATCTACTTATAAATAGGATGGACTTTGAAAATATGTGTTGCTGTGATTTGGCTATGTATCTGTCAGTTTGTCTTACTGTCGGGGCTTGTATGTTGCTGTGATTCTGGAAGCTATGCCACCCATGGAGGACAGGTTTGATCTGAGCTTCCAGACTAAGACAGACTAGAAAGAAGGACCTGGCAGTCTACTGGTGAAAAGTATTAGCCAGTGACAACCTTATGAATAGCAGCAGAACATTGTCTGATATACTACTGGAAGATGAGCACTCCCAGGTTGGAAGGCACTCAAAAGATGACTCAGGAAGAGCTGCCTCCTCAAAGTAGAGTCGACCTTAATGACGTGGATGTAAGTAAAGCTTTCGGGAGCTTCATTTGCCGATGTGGCACAACTCAAAATGTGAAGATATAGCTCCAAACATCCACTAATAATTACAACCTGGAATGTATGAAGTATGAATCTAGGAAATTTGAAAATCATCAAAAATGAAATGGAATACATAAACTTTGATATCCTAGGCATTAGTGAGCTGAAATGGACTGGTATTGGCTATTTTGAATTGGATAATCGTATAACCTACTATGCTAGGAATGACAGCTAGAAGAGGAATGGGGTTGCATTCATTGTCAAAAAGAACATATCAAGATGTATCCTGAAGTACAATGTTGTCAGTGATAAGATAATATCCATACACCAACAAGGAAGACCAGTTAATACAACTATTATTCCAATTTATGCTCCAACCACTAGGGCCAAAGATGAAGAAAGAGAAGATTTTTATTAGCTGCTGCAGTCGGAAATTGATAGAACATGCAATCAAGATGTATTGATAATTACTGGCAATTGGAATGAGAAAGTTGGAAACAAAGAAGAAGGATCAGTGGTTGGAAAATATGGCCTTGGTGATAGAAACAAGGCCAGAGATCCATTGATAGAGTTTTACAAGACCAACAACTTCTTCATTGCAAATACCTTCTTTCACCAACATAAATGACTACTATATGCATGGACCTAACCAGATGGAACACACAGAAATCAAATTGACTACGTCTGTGGAAAGAGACAATGGAAAAGCTCAATATCATCAGTCAGAACAAGGCCAGGGGCCAACTGTGAAACAGACCATCAATTCCTCATATGCAAGTTCAAGCTGAAACTGAAGAAACTCAACGTAAGTCCACGAGAGCCAAAATATGACCTTGAGTATATCCCACCTGAATTTAGAGACCGTCTCAAGACTAGATTGCACGCATCGAACACTAGTGACCGAAGACCAGACAAGTTGTGGAACGACATCAAGGACATCATCCATGAGGAAAGCAAGAGGTCATTGAAAAGACAGAAAAGAAAGAAAAGACCAAGATGCATGTCAGAGGAGACTCTGAAACTTGCTCACGAACGTCAAGAAGCTAAAGCAAAAGGAAGAATCGAAGAAGTAAAAGAACTGAACAGAAGATTTCATAGGATGTTTCAAGAAGACAAAGTCAAGTATTATAATGACATGCGCAAAGAGCTGAAGATGGAAAACCAAAAGGGCAGAACACGCTCGGCGTTTCTCAAGCTGAAAGAACTGAAGAAAAAATTCAAGCCTCGAGTTGCAATAGTGAAAGATTCCATGGGGAAAATATTAAATGACACAGGAAGCATCAAAAGAAGACGGAAGGAATACACAGTCATTATACCAAAAAGAATTAGCCAATATTCAACCATTTCAAGAGGTGGCATATGATCAGGAACCAATGGTACAGAAGGAAGAAGTCCAAGCTGCTCTGAAGGCATTGGCGAAAAACAAGGCTCCAGGAATTGATGGAATATCAATTGAGATGTTTCAACAAACAGATGCAGCACTGGAGGTGTTCACTCAACTATGCCAAGAAATATGGAAGACGGCTTCCTGGCCAACTGACTGGGAGAGATCCATATTTATGCCTATTCCCAAGAAAGGTGATCCAAGCAAATGTGGAAATTATAGAACAATATCATTAATATCACACACAAGCAAAATTTTGTTGAAGATTATTCAAAAATGGCTGCAGTAGTATATCAACAGGGAACTGCCAGAAATTTCAGAAGCAGGTGTGGAACCAGGGATATCATTGCTGATGTCAGATGGGATCCTGGCTGAAAGCAGAGAATACCAGAAGGATGTTTACCTGTGTTTTATTGACTATGCAAAGGCATTCAAGTGTGTGGATCATAACAAACTATGGATAACATTGCAAAGAATGGGAACTCCAGAACACTTAACTGTGCTCATGAGGAACCTTTCCATAGATCAAGAGGCAGTTGTTCAGACAGAAGAAGGGGATACTGATTGGTTTAAAGTCAGGAAAAGTGTGCGTCAGGGTTGTATTCTTTCACTATGCCTGTTCAATCTGTATGCTGAGCAAATAATCTGAGAAGCTGGACTATATGAAGAAGAACGGGGCATCAGGATTGGAGGAAGACTCAATAACAACCTGCGTTATGCAGATGACACAACCTTGCTTGTTGAAAGTGAAGAGGACTTGAAGCGCTTACTAATGAAGATCAAAGACCACAGCCTTCAGTACGGATTGCACCTCAACATAAAGAAAACAAAAATCTTCACAACTGGACCAATGAGCAACATCATGATAAACGGTGAAAAAATTGAAGTTGTGAAGGATTTCATTTTATTTGGATCCACAGTCAACCGCCATGGAAGAAGCAGTCGAGAAATCAAAAGACGCATTGCATTGGATAAATCCGCTGCAAAGGATCTCTTTAAAGTGTTGAAGAGCAAAGTTGTCACCTTGAAGACTAAGGTGCACCTCACTCAAGCCATGGCATTTTCAATCCCATCATAAGCATGTGAAAGCTGGACAATGTTAAGGAAGACTGAAGAGTTGACGCCTTTGAATTGTGGTGTTGGCCAAGAATATTGTATATACCATGGACTGCCAAAAGAATGAACAAATCTGTCTCAGAAGAAGTACAGCCAGAATGCTCCTTAAAGGCAAGGATGGTGAAAACGCATCTTACATACTTTGGACGTGTTGTCAGGAGGGACGAGTCCCTGGAGAAGGACATCATGCTTGGCAGAGTACAGTGTCAGTGGAAAAGAGGAAGACCCTCAACAAGGTGGTTTGACTCAGTGGCTGCAACAATGAGGTCAAGCATAAAAACGAATGTAAGGATGGCTCAGGACCAGGCAGTGTTTCGTTCTGTTGTGTATAGGGTCTCTATCAGTCGGAACCGACTCAACAGCACATAGCAACAACAACATGATTTGGAATAAATAAGAAAATATCAAATTTTTAACCTACAGAAGAAAAACATTCTGCAAGAAACGGGAAAGTTAAAGATATTTCTACAGAATATTCTTGGGACTTTCCTATTTCAATTTTTTTGTAAGAATCAATTACGACAAGATAGTGCAAAATTTAACCTTTATTTGGAAGAAATCTGTCACAGGCTGTCAAGATCACATGAGAAATTATAAATATTCTGTGCTAAATAGAAACACTATCAGCATTTACAATTAGTGTACATCTGCCTAGTGAGATTCCAGTATTGCCTAATATCAACCAAATACCCCAGTTGGAAACAATTTAACTCCTCCTAAAACAAAAACAAAAGATTTGTATTTAAAAAATATATTTACTTAATTATACCATAATTTCACTCATTCACTTATAATTTTATTTCAAATGTAATCTAGGTCATCAGTATGCATACATTTTATGTATGCATTTTCTTTCTTATATTAATTTCAAAACCTACATTAACTGATTATTAGAGAGTAGGTGTTGTAATACACTGATATAAACGTTGTGTAAAATTCAACCTCTTCTAAGGAAGATGTCCCACATTTAAGAAGAAATAGGCAAGTAAAGAAGTTATTATATCTGTGAAAATACTTAGAGTATAAACGAAGTATATTTTTACAGAACTAATTCTACCTTGTCTTTTAATGATTTAGTTTTCAAAAAATAAGTTATAATGAGGATTACAAATGTAAATAACTTTGAATAGTTGGTGAAATACAGCCAACAAGAAAAACACAGTTGCTCTTAAGTCACTTCTGACTCATGGAGATCCTATGTGTGTTGTAGAACTGCGCTTCATAAGATTTTCAATGCTGATTTTTTTAAGTAGATTGCAAGGCTTTTCTTTGGTAGATTGCAAGACATTTCTTTTGTAAGTAGATTGCAAGGGACTAGGAATCCTGAAGTTCACAGAGCAGGGAGGGAGCCATTATCCAGAGACAGGGTCAATAAAATTGACCAACCACCGGCCAAAAGGAAAAAAAAAAAATGAGAAGGTACAAATAATCAAAATAAATGAAATGGATGACATTACAACAGAACCAAGATAAAATGGATAATAACAGAATATTATGAAAAATTGTACCCGAACAGATTTGAAAACATAGAAGAAATGGACAAATTTCTAGAAGCACACTGTCTACCTAAACTAGCACAGAGGTAGAAAACCTAAATAAACCCATAACAAAAGAAGAAATTCAAGAAAAACAAAACAAAACAAAAAAACAAAAAACTCCCAACAAAAAAAGCCTTGTCCCAGATGGCTTCACTGGAGAGTTCTGCCAAACATTCAGAGATTTGACATCAATTCTACTCAAACTATTCCAGAATGAAGAAAAGGAAGGAATACTCCCTAATTCATTCTATGAAGCCAGAATAACCCTGATACCAAAGCCAGGCAAAGATAAAATAAATACCACACACAAAAAAGCAAATTTGCCAATATGCCTCATGAATATGGATGCAAAAAATTTCAACAAAATTCTAGCCAAAAGAATACAATAGCATATCAAAAACAATCGAATGAGATTCATACCAGTGATACAAGGATGGGTCAACATTAGAAAATCAATAGACATAATTCACCACGTAAATAAAACAAAATAATCACATAATCATCTTAACTGATACAGAAAAAGCATTTGATAAAATCCAACATCATTCCCTGATAAAAACTTTCAACAAAATAGGAATAGAAGGGAAATTCCTCAACATAATTAAGGGCATAGATGCAAAACCAACAGTCAACATTATTCTCAATGGAGAGAGACTGAAAGCATTTTTCTTGAGAATGGGAATGAGACAACGATGCCCATTATCACCACTCTTATACAATATTGTACTGGGAGTCATAGAGCAAGAAGGCAAGAAAGGAAAACAAAGGGGCATCCAAATTAGTAAGGAAGAAGTAAAACTAACCCTATTTGCAGATGACAGGATGCTATACATAAAAAATCCCAGAGATTTCACAAGAAAGGTACTGGAACTAATAAAAGTGTTCAGCAAAGAGCAGGGTAAAAGATCAATAAACAAAAATCAGTTGAATTCTTCTAAGCTAATAAGAGAACTTGAAAAAGGAAATCAAGAAAATAATACCGTGTACAATAGTCTCCAAAAGGATACAACACCTAAGAATAAATCTAGCCAGGGACATAAAAGACTTATACAAGGAAAACTACAAAACAGTAGTGCAAAAAAAAAAAAAAAAAAAAAAGGAGACTTACATAAATGGAAAAATATATCAGGCTCACGGATTGGAAGACTTAGTATTGTGCAAATGTCAATACAATCCAAATGACCTATAGACATAATGCAATCCTGATCCAAATCTCAAAAAACATTCTTTAATGAAATGGAAAAAAATAATCTCTAACTTTATAGAGAAAGGAAACAGGCCCCTAACAACTAAGCATTATTGAAGAAGAACAAAGTAGGAGGCCTCACATTGCCAGATCTCAGAATTTATTATAAAGGCAAGATAGTTAAAATAGCTTGGCACTGGTACAATGACATACATATAGACAAATGAAGCAGAATTGAGAACCCAAAAGTAAACCCATCCAGCTAAGAAAAATTGATCTTCAACAAAAGATCTAAGGCCACTCTAGGGGAAGAGATAGTCTCTTCAACAAATATTGCCAGGAAAACTGGGTATTCATTTACAGAAAAATGAAACAACATCCATACCTCACACTACACAAAAACTAACTCAAAATGTATCGAAGACCTAAATGTTAAACTTAAAACTATAAAGTTTCTGGAAGATAAGATATGGACAGAAATGTTGTTAGTTGCCCTAGAATTGGTTTTGACTTACTCGTAGCAACCCTATGTACAATGGAATGAAACACTCCCCTATCCTGCAACACTTCCCTGTTCATTGTTATTTTTTGTTGCAGCCACTGTGTCAATTCATCTTGTTGAGGGTCTTCCTTTTTTCACTGACACTCTACTTTACCAAGCATGATGTCCTTCTCCAGGAATGGATCCCTCCTGGTAACATGTCCATGGCATGTGAGACGAAGTCTTGCCATCCTTGCTTCTAATGGACATTCTGGCTGTACTTCTTCCAAGAAGAATTTATTCATTCTCTTGGCAGACCATGGTAAATTCATTATTCTTCACTAACATGATAATTCAAAGGCATCAATTTTTTGGTCTTCCTTATTCATTGTCCAGCTTTTGCATGCATATAAGGCACCTAAAAACACTATGGCTTGGGTCAGGCACACCTTAGACTTCAAGTGACGCCTTTGCTTTGTAATACTTTAAAGAAGTCTTTTGCAGCAGGTTTGCCCAATGCAATGTGTCCTTTGATTTCTTGACAGCTGGTTCCATGAATGTTGATTGTGGATCCAAGTAAAATGAAATCCTTGACAACTTCAATCTTTTCTCCATTTATCATGATGTTGCTTATTGGCCCTTATTGTGAGGATTTTTGTTTTATGTTGAGGTGTAATCCATACTGAAGGCTGTGGTCTTTGATCTTCATCAATAAGCGCATCAAGCCCTTTTTGCTTTCAGCCAGCAAGGCTGTATCATCTGCATAATGAGGTTGTTATTGAGTCTTCCTCCAATCCTGATGCCCCATTCTCCATCATAAAGCCCAGCTTCACAGATTATTTGCTCAGCATACAGATTGAATAGGTATGGTGAAAGGATACCACCCTAACACACAACTTTCCTGACTTTAAACCATGCAGTACCCCTTTTTCTTTTCAAACAACTGCCTCTTGGTCTATGTACTAGTTCCTCATGAACACATTTAAGTGCTCTGGAATTTCCATTTTTCGCAATGTTATACATGATTTGTTATGATCCACACAGTCGAATGCCTTTGCCCAGTCAATAAACTAGGGACAAAACTAGGCATTCTAGTTTATGGCATAAATACACTATCAAACATAACTAAAAATGTACAAACACCAGAAGATAACTAGATAACTGGAACCTCCTAAAAATTATTTATGCTCATGGAAAAAGTTCATCAAAAGAGTAAAGGCAGAACCAACAGACTGGGAAAAAATTTTCCAATGATATATCTGACAAGGGTCTAATCTGTAAAATATACAGAAAACTTCAACACCTCAACAACAAAAAGACAAACGATCCAATCAAAAAATGGGCAAAGGATATATGAATAGATGCTTCACCAAAGGAGGTATACTGGCTACTAATAAACACATGAAGAGATGTTCCCAATCATTAGCCATTAGAGAGATGCAAATTAAAACATCACCTGATGGCACAGATCAAGAACAGTAACAAAACAGTAAACATCAATGCTGGCGAGGTTGTGGGGAGATAGGAACTCTTCTACATTGCTGGTGGGACTGTAAAATGACAGAACCACTGTGGAAAATGGTATGATGCTTCCTCAAAAAGCTAGAAATAGAAATACTGTAAGATTCAGCAACCCCATTCTTAGGCATATATCCTAGAGAAATAAGAGAAGTGACACAAATAGACATATTCACACTCGTGTTTATTGCAGCATTATTAACAACAGCAGAAAGATGGAAACAACCTAAGTGTCTATCACCAGACGAATGAATAAACAAAATATGGTATATACACACAAAGAAATACTACACAGCAATAAAAAATAATGATGAGTCCACGAGACATCTTATAACATGGATGAATCTGCAAGACATTATGCTGAATGAAATAAATGAATCACAAAATGTATACGATACCACTTTTATAAAATGTGAGGAATAGATTTACCCATAGGATGCAACATTCTTTGATGTTCACCAGGAATGAATGGGAGAATCATTTACCAGAGAGTAGGCTCTTGCTAATTCTGGTGATGAGAAAGGCGATACAGAATACGGAGAAAATCCGCACAATGTGTCCGAGGTAAGTGAAGACACGGAGAGGTACCCAAGAGTAAAGGACAAGTATGGTAACTTATAACACTCATTTCAGTATTATAACATACTTCTGCAACAACAGTAATAACAACAAGTAATTCATGAGTGGTTATATAGGAAGATAGGTGTGCTATATAGGAATGGGAAGGTATATGGGAATATATGCATGGGCATATATAGGTATAGCTGTGTGCACTTGTATATACATATTTATGTGTTTTGTGTGTGTGTGTATATATATATATATGCACTTAATAGAGCACATAAGGGGCATAGTTATGGAAACTTCCTGGACATATCCAAATACCTCTGAGTTACTGGGTTTGAAGGCTAAGGACCATAGTCTTGGGGGACACCTAGGTCAATTGGCATAACATATTTCATAAAGATAGATGTTGTACATCCTAGTTTGGTAAGTAGCATCTGGGGTCTTAAAAACTTGCAAGTGGCCATCTAACTCTTGTATGCAAGAGACCATACAACTGTTGGTCTCCTCTCATCTGGGCAAAAGAGAATGAAGGAAACCAAAGACTCAAGGAAACAGTCCACAGGACTCATGGACAGTTATCACAGCCTCCACTAGCCTGAGACCAGAAGAAATAGATGGTGCCCACCTATCACTACTGACTGCTCTGGTCAGGGACACAATAGAAAGCCCCAGTTAGAATGGGATAAAAATGTATAACAAAACTCAAATTCATAAAAAAATGCCAGACTTACTGGACTGGTAGAGATTGGAGGAATCCCCAGGACTACTGCCCTAAGACAGCCTTTTCACCTGGAACTGAAGCCACTCCTGAAGGTCAACTTTCAACCAAATAGTAGATTGGCCTGTAAAAAAGCAATAACCCACTTGAGGAATGTGCCCCTTAGAACAATCAACTAAACGAGACCAAAAGGGCAGCATTTGCAAAAATGCAAGGATAGCAACCAATGTCACTGAACAATTTGTATGAACAGTTGAATGGGAAAATAATTTGCTGTGTAAACTTTCACCAAAACATAGTAAAATGTTTAAAAAAAAAAAAAAAAGATACTACTGGGTACACATAAAACCACCTTTAGCTATATTTTCATATAAGAATCAATTCATAATTTATAGTGAATATTTCCATGTAAAGCAATTTGAGAGTCTTTGTCACTAATTTATTTCAGTGACTTAAAATCCTTAAAAAAAAATCCTTACCAGCTAGAAACAAATTGCTTGTTTGTTCCAAATTTTTTACTTGAAACATGATAAATCTATTTCTTCAGTGTAAATGGATGTAAGCTCTACATGAAAACTCTCTGTCAACAGGAAGTAAATTGTTGATTATTCTCTTCTCTGGACTAATTTACTTCAGTCCTAAATTAGTACTGTTGTTTTCTGGTCCTATTGTAGCCTGAGAGGCTCCCTTGGCTTACAACCTGCTGTGCTTCCTCCTTCTTAAGGAAAAAGAATGGATTCTGTTTATACTATCTACATCTTTGTTTAAAAGTTTGAGAGTCTATAGGTTAATGTTTTATATTAATCGCCTAAACTGTCACGTTTAATAGGATGAATCCAGTTTTAATTGAACATGAAAGGAAGTGTCTCATATCTGCTTCAGTGTGAAAAATTAATATGTATGTAAAAAATTTCTAAACCAACCCATTTGACACTTCTTTCAATGAAGACAAAAAAAAAAAAAAGAGACAATGCCAAATTTGTACATCCTCACTAATGTTATATGACAGGCTTCAAGTAAATGCTTGGTACTGTTTGGATATAATAAAATGTAAGTGGTAATTCATAACATGTCTATAATTTGATGGTGGTTTTTATACTAAAGGTAATGGAGCCCTGGTGGTGCAGTGGTTAAGAGCTCTGCTGCTAACCAAAAGGTCAGTAGTCCAAATCTACCAGCTGGTCCTTGGAGATACTATGGGGTAGTTCAACTCTGTCTTATAGAGTCACTATTAGTTAGAACCTACTAAACAGCATATAACAACAACAACATACTAAAGGTAGTAATAACTTTCTGCTATTTTATGAAGAATATTTTGAAAAACAAAAAAGGAAGAGTTGAAAATATGAGATTTTTGAACAATTCATTAAAAAGCTCTCCTAAGTGCAAGCGACTGAACAAGTTGCTGCAGAAATTAAGCATTAGGAAAATAAAGGTGAGTCCTCAGCCAGATCTCATTCTAACATAAGGTTCAGTTGGGATGAGGGGTATAATGGCTGAGGCAAACCAGTATTCAGTAGTTTAGACGGGGTTTCTAAAATAAGTTTAACCCCACCAATGGAGTAAATCAGGTCAAGGGACAGCAGGAAAGGGGTGAGGAATGAAGAAATTTCAGCACGTGTGTCAGTTTTTCGTACTGTGGGGGCTTGTATACAGCTGTGATGCTGGAAGCTATGCCACCAGTATTCAGATACCAGCAGGGTCACCCATGGAGGACAGGTTTCTGCTGAGCTTCCAGACTAAGACAGACTAGGAAGAAGGACCCGGCAGTCTACTTCCGAAAAGCATTACCCAGTGAAAACCTTATGAATAGCAGTGGAACATTGTTTGATATAGTGCTGGAAGATGAGCCCCCCCAGGTTGGAAGTCACTCAAAAAGTGACTGGGGAAGAGCTGCCTCCTCAAAGTAGAGTCGACCTTAATGACGTGGATGGAGTAAAGCTTTCGGGACCTTCATTTGCTGATGTGGCATGACTCAAAATGAGAAGAAACAGCTGCAAACATCTGTTAATAATCAGAACAGGGAATGTATGAAGTATGAATCTAGGAAAATTGGAAATGGTCAAAATTGCAATGCAATGCATAAACATCGATATTGTAGGCATTAGTGAGCTGAAATGGACTGGTATTGGCCATTTTGAATCGGACAACCATATAGTCTACTATGCTGGGAATGACAACTCGAAGAGGAATGGAGTTGCATTCATCGTCAAAAAGAAAGTATCAAAATGTATCCTGAAATACAACGCTGTCAGTGATAGGATAATATCCTTACACCTACAAAGAACACCAGTTAATACAACTATTATTCTAATCTAGGCACCAACCACTAGGGCCAAAGATGAAGAAATAGAAGATTTTTATCAGCTGCTGCAGTCTGAAATTAATCGAACATGCAATCAAGATGTATTGATAATTACTGACGATTGGAATGAGAAAGTTAAAAACAAAGAAGAAGGATCAGTAGTTGGAAAATATGACCTTGGTGACAGAAACAATGCCGGAGATCGAATGATAGAATTTTGCAAGAACGATGACTTCTTCATTGCAAATACCTTCTTTCACCAACATAAATGGCAACTATACACATGGACCTCGCCAGACGGAACACACAGAAATCAAATTGACTATACCGGTGGAAAGAGACGATAGAAAAGCTCAATATCATCAGTCAGAACAAGGCCAGGGGCCAACTGTGAAACAGACCATCAATTCCTCATATGCAAGTTCAAGCTGAAACTGAAGAAAATCAGACTAAGTCCACGAGAGCCAAAATATGACCTTGAGTATATCCCAGCTGAATTTAGAGACCATCTCAAGAATAGACCTGATGCATTGAACACTAGTGACCGAAGACCAGACAAGTTGTGGAATGACATCAAGGACATCATCCATGAAGAAAGCAAGAGGTCATTGAAAAGACAGGAAAGAAAGTAAAGGCCAAGATGGATGTCAGAGGAGACTCTGAAACTTGCTCAAGAACGTTGAGAAGCTAAAGCAAAAGGAAGAATAGAAGAAGTAAAAGAACTGAACAGAAGATTTCATAGGGTGTTTCAAGAAGACAAAGTCAAGTATTATAATGACATGTGCAAAGAGCTGAAGATGAAGAGGACTTGAAGCACTTACTAATGAAGATCAAAGACCACAGCCTTCAGTATGGATTACACCTCAACATAAAGAAAACAAAAATCCTCACAACTGGACCAACGAGCAACATCATGATAAATGGAGAAAAGATTGAAGTTGTCAAGGATTTCATTTTATTTGGATCCATAATCAACAGCCTTGGAAGCAGCAGTCAAGAAATCAAAAGATGCATTGCATTGGGCAAATCTGCTGCAAAGGACCTCTTCAAAGTATTGAAGAGCAAAGATTTCACCCTGAAGACTAAGGTGCTCCTGACCCAAGCCACGGTATTTTCAATCACATCATATGCATGTGAAAGCTAGACAATGAATAAAGAAGACTGAAGAAGAGTTGACGCCTTTGAATTGTAGTGTTGGAGAAGAATATTGAATATACCATGGACTGCCAAAAGAACGAACAAATCTGTCTTGGAAGAAGTGCAGCCAGAATGCTCCTTAGAGGCAAGAATATCAAGACTGCGTCTTACATACTTTGGACATGTTTTCAGGAGGGATCAGTCCCTGGAGAAGGACATCATGCTTGGCAGAGTACAGGGTCAGCAGAAAAGAGAAAGGCCCTCAATGAGGTGGATTGATACAGTGGCTGCAACAATGAGCTGAAGCATAACAATGATTGTAAGGATGGCGCAGGACCAGGCAGTGTTTCGTTCTGTTGTGCATAGGGTCGCTATGAGTCGGAACCAACTCGATGGCACCTAACAACAGCAACAACAATTTAGAAACATCTTTGAAAGCTTTAAGTAAAAATTAGTGTGTTAAATCCAGTACCCCAAGATGGAAGAAAGCCAAAATAATATGATAAATTGAACAATAAAAAGAAATTAAATAAATGTTAGGTGGGTTAGAGGATTTGGTTTTAGAGAATACATAAGATCAGAACATAGAGTTCATGTTCCAATTAGTATGTACCAAGGAAGTAAATGTTACAGATTTTTAGCTTGTTTTGAGTTTGGATGTACTAGTGATATTTAGAGGAAATTTTTTCATTTACCTAGTCATAATTTTTGATACATTAACATTTCCTGTTAGGTGAATGTCACTTAATTAGATATTGCTATGTCATCACTAGCCCTTGGGAGCTGGGAGAGTAATAATATTTGTTCTAACAGTTTTTAGTATTTTTACACCTGAAAAGAAAGCTGGAAATAGGTTATTTTTTATGTTATATACATGTAAGACTAATTTATTCCTATTTTTCTGTGGCAAGGGCATATCTAAACAGTTGTAGGCTTGGAGTGAACCTAGGGACAATGTTCAAAATATTTTACAATCACAAATGTGAGCACAAGAGCCAATCAGAGCTGATATCAGCCATAGCAGTGGAGCTAAGTCCTGGAGAACATTTAGTGTTTCTAGAGTTAATTTAAGCCAATAGTGAAAATCCTTTCCCAAATTTTCCCACCAACTTTGCAACTAGAGATGGCCATATAACATAGTGATGGCCTAAATTTTGTTCTATTTAGGCAAAATTCTGCCAGGAATAAGAGTCCTCTATTTTTTTATTGTTTATGGGGGGGTGGGGGTGGGGTGGGTGCTGTACCTAAAATATAATGTCCTCTGGTTTTTCTCACCTTGAGTAAAATGTGATGTCTAGAACAACAATAAATATAACTAAGAGGATGCAAGTTGTAAAAAAGTTTAAGAAAACTCAAGAGATGTTGATTCTGACACTAATGGATGCCTAAACCGGTGCCAGCAATGATTGGCCTCACGCTACTTGTATTTCTGTTACTTATAGTTGATTATAATACTAACACAGACTACATTAGGTATGAAAACACTTTGAAATTATAAAGCAAAGAAAAAACGGCTAAATAATTAAGACATTTAAATGCAGACCTATTACTTTAGTGCTCATTCCTTCCTAGAATTTCTAGCAATTTTAAATCTGATAGTGGAATCTTAAGAAAAAGAAAGAAGGGGAAAAAAAAAGACCTTTGGCAGCAAATAAACCAGAGTAAATTATATTTTCCCTCTAGGTCTTGACAATTAATTTAGATTTCATCATAATACTTTACTTTGTCTTCTGGAGCCGCCCTTTGAAATCTTCTGTTCAGCTGTTTTACTTCATCATTTCTTCCATTTACTTTAGCTACTCTACATTGAAGAACAACTTTCAGAGTTTCTTCTGACATGCGTTTTGGTCTTTTTTTCTTTGTTTTTAATGACCTCTTGCTTTCTTCATGTATGATGTCTCTGATGTCATTCTATAACTTGTTTGGTCTTTCATCATTATTGTTCAATATGTCAAATATATTTTTGAGATGGTCTCTAAATTCTAGCGGGAGATATTTAAGGTTGTACTTTGGTTCTTGTGGGCAGGTTTAATTTTCTTCAGCTTCAACTTGAACTTGCACATGAGCAATTGATGTTCTGTTCTATAGTGAGCCCCTAGTCTTGGTCTGACTGATGATACTGAGCTTTTCCATTGTCTCTTTCAACAGATGTAGTCGATTTGATTTCTGTGTATTCCATCTGGCAAGGTCTACATGTATGGTCACCGTTTAATTGTTGAAAAAAGGTATTTCCAATGAATATGTCATTAGTCTTACAAAATTCTATCATGTGATCCCCAGTGTAGTATCTATCACCAAGCCCGTATTTTCCAACTACTGATTCTTTTTGTTTCCAACTTTTGCATTCCATTCAAAGTGAAATTATCAATGAATTATCAGTAATTATCAATGCGTCTTGATTGCACATTTGATCAATATCAGACTGCATTCATTAGAAAAAAATTTTCCATTTCTTCACTTTTGGCATTAGTTTTTGGTATGTAAATTTGAGTTACAGTCATAGTAGCTGGTGTTTCTTGTAGGTGTGTGGATATTATTCTATCACTGACAGCATAGTACTTAAGGATAGATCTTGAAATTTTCTACTTGAAAGTACATGTGGCACCGTTCCTCTTTACTTTGTCATTCCCAGCATAGCAGATCATATTATTGTCTGATTCAAAATGGCCCATGCCAGTCCATTTCAAATCACTAATGCCTTGGTATATCAATCTTCAAGCGTTCCATTTAATTTTTGACACCTTCCAATTTTCCTTGTGGCATAGTTGTTAAGCAGTTCAAATTCACCAGGTGTTCCTCAGAAACCCTGTGGGGAAGTTCTGCTCTGTCCTCTAGGGTTGTTATGAGTTAGAATTGACTTGATGGCAGTGGGCAGTGGGTCCAATTTTCCTGGATTCATATTTTGCACATTTCATGTTCTGATTATTAATGGATGTTTGCAGCTGTTTCTGCTCAAGTTGTGCCATATCAGTAAATGAAGATCCTGAAAGCTTTATTCCATCTATATCATTGAGGTAGACTCTACTTTGAAGATGTAGCTCTTCCCTAGTTGTATTTTGAGTGCCTTCCAATGTGAGGGGCATATCTTCCATCACTATATCAGAAAATGTCCTGCTGTTATTCGTAAGGTTTTCACAGACATTTTTTTTTTTTTTTTGCTTTAAGTGGAAGTTTACACTTCACGTCAGTTTTTCATACAAAGAGTTGTACACACATTGTTATGTCACCCTAGTTGTTCTCCCTTCAATATAACAGCACATTCCTCCTCTCCACCCTGTATTTCTGTGTCCATTCAACCAGCTCCTGTCCTCTGCTTTCTCATCTTGCCTCCGGACAGAAGCTGCCCACATAGACTCATGTGTCTACTTGAGCAAAGATGCACACTCCTCACCAGTATCATTTTATGTTTTATAGTCCAGTCTAATCTTTGTCTGAAGAGTTGGCTTCAGAAATGGTTTTAGTTTGCAGCTAACAGAGAGTCCAGGGGCCATGACCTCTGGAGTCCCTCCAGTCTCAGTCGGAGCATTAAGTCTGGTATTTTTACTAGAATTTGAGGTCCACATTCCACTTTTCTCCTACTACATCAGGGATTCTTGGTTGTGTTCCCTGTCAGGGCAGTCATTGGTGGTAGCTAGACACCATTTACTTCTTCCATTCTTAGGCTGATGGAGTCTCCGGTTTATGTGGTTCATGGGTCAGTTTTTTAAGAAGTAGATCTCCATATCTTTCTTCCTAGTCTGTCTTAGTAAGAAAGCTCTGCTGAAACTTATCCTCCATAGGTGACCCTGCAGGTAGTTGAAATACCAGTAGCATAGTTTCCAGCATCACAGCAACATACAAGCCACAACATTATTAAACAAACTAACAGACAAGTGGTGGAATCGAGCCAGATTTAGAAGAGGTTATGGAAAGAGGGATATCATTGCTGATGTCAGATAGAACTTACCTGTGTTTTATTTACTACGTAAACGCATTTGACTGTGTGGATCATAAGAAATTATGGATAACATTTTGAAGAATGAGAATTCCAGAACATTTTTTTTTTTAAGTGTGCTAGTGCAGAATCTATACAAAGACAAAGAGGCAGTCATTCGAACAGAACAAGATGAGGCTGCATGTTAGAAATTCAGACAAAGTATGCATGAGACTTGTATCTTTTCACCATACTTATTCAATATGCATGTTGAGCAAATAATCCTAGAAGTTGGAGTATGTGAAGGATTAGAGGAATGAGACAATCTTGCTTGCTGATAAAGGTCAATGACTACAGCCTTCAGTATGGATTATACTTCAACATGAAAAAAAAAATCCTCACAACTGGACCGATAAGCCACATTATGATAAACAGAGAAAAGATTGAAGTTGTCGAATATTTCATTTTACAATCAACACCCACAGAAACAAGGGTCAAGAAATCAAATGATGTATTGCATCTGCTGCAAACGGCCTTTTTAAAGTGTTAAAAAGCAAAGATGTCACTTTAAGGACTAAGGTGCCTCTTACTCAAGCCATGGTACTTTTAATCGCCTCATTCGTGTGGAAAACTGGACAATAAATAAGGAAGACTGAAGAAGATTTGACACCTTTGCGTTATGGTGTTAGTGAAGAATATTGAATAGACAATGGGGTACCAGAAGAAAGAACAAATTTGTCTTGAAAGAAGTACAGCCAGAGTTTTTCTCAGAAGAGAGGATAGTGAGACATTGTCTCATATACTTTGGAGATGTTTTCAGGAGGGACCATTCCCTGAAGAAGCACATAATGCTTGGTATAGAATAGAAAGACACTCAATGAAATGGACTGACACAGTTGCTACAACAATGGGCTCAAACATAGCAATGGTTGTGAGGATGGTGCAGAACCAGGCAGTGTTCTGTTGTACATGGGGTTGCTATGAGTTGGAAACCACTCAAGGGCACCTAGTTACAATATGTATATATATATATATATTAATAATGCATAATTTTAATACACAATCATAAATATAGTATGAATTTTCATTATATATTAGTGTCTATATGTCATAAAACCACACGATCTGTCAGTTTGCCGTACTGTGGGGGTTTGAATGTTGCAATGATACTGGAAGCTATGCCACCAGTATTCAGACACTAGCAGGGTCACCCATGGAGGACAGGTTTCAGCTGAGCTTCCAGACTAAGACAGGCTAGAAAGAAGGACTCAGCAGTCTACTTCTGAAAAGAATCAGCCAGTGAAAACCTTATGAATAGCAGTGGAAACTTGTCTGATACAGTGCCAGAAGAAGAGCCACCCAGATTGGAAGGCACTCAAAAGATGACTGGGGAAGTGCTGCGTCCTCAAAGTAGAGTCAAACTTAATGACGTGGATGAAGTAGACCTCTCGGGACCTTCATTTGCTGATGTGACACCACTCAAAATTGTGAAGAAACAGCTGCAAACATCCATTAATAATCGGAACCAGGAATGTATGAAGTATGAATCTAGGAAAATTTAAAATCATCAAAAATGAAATAGAATGCATAAATATCAATTTTTTTTTTGTATGCATTAGTGAGTTCAAATGGACTGATACTGCCCATTTGGAATCAAACAATCATACACTCTACTATACCGGGAATGAAAACTTGAAGAGAAATGGTGTTGCATTTATCGTCAAAAAGAACATTTCGAGATCTAACCTGTAGTGCAAAAGTGTCAGTGATCAGATAATATCCATATGCCTACAAAGAAGTCCAATAAATATGACTATCATTAAATTTTATGCACCAACCACTAAGGCCAAAGATGAAAAAATTGAAGATTTTTACCAACTTCTGCAGTCTGAAATTGATCAAACATGCAATCAGGATTCATTGATAATTACTGGTGATTGGAATTTGAAAGTTGGAAACAAAGAAGGATCAGTAGTTAGAAAATAAGCCCTTGGTGATAGAAAGAATGCCAGAGATCGAATGATAGAATTTTGCAAGACCAATGACTTCTTCATTGTAAATACCTTTTTTTCATCAACACAAATGGCTACTATACACATGGATCTCACCAGATGGAACACACAGGAATCAAATCAGACTGCATCTGTTGAAAGAGATGATGGAAAAGCTCAATATCATCAGTCAGAACAAGGCCAGGGGGCAACTGTGGAACAGACCATCAGTCACTCATATGCAAGTTGAAGTTGAAAATGTAGAAAATCAGAACAAGTCCGTGAGAGCCAAAATACAACCATGAGTATATCACACCTGAATTTAGAGACCATCTCAAGAATAAATTTGACACTTTGAACACTAATGACCGAAGACCAGACGAGTTGTGGAACAACATCAGGGACATCATCCATTAAGAAAGCAACCAGTCATTGAAAAGACAGAAAAGAAAGGAAAGACCAAGACGGATGTCAGAGGAGGGTCTGAAACTTGTTCTAGAACATCAAGCAGCTAAAGCAAAAGGAAGAAACGATGAAGTAAAAGAACCAAATAGAAGATTTCAAAGGATGGCTCAAGAAGACAAAGTAAAATATTATAATGACATGTGGAAAAGCTGGAGATAATAAACCAAAAGGGAAGAACATGCTCAGCACTTCTCAAGCTGAAAGGACTGAAGAAAAAATTCAAGCCCTGAGTTCTGCTAGTGAAGGAGTCTATGGGAAAAATATTAAACGGTGCAGGAAGCATCAAAATAAGATAGAAGGAATACACAGGGTCATAATACCAAAAACAATTAGTTGATGTTCAACCACTTTAAGTAGTGTTATATGATCAGGAACTGACAGTACTGAAGGAAGAAGTCCAAGCTGCACTGAAGGCATTGGCGAAAACTAAGGCTCCAGGAATTTACGGACTATCAATTGAGATGTTTCAACAAATAGATGCTGTGCTGGAAGTGCTCACTTGTCTATGTCAAAAATTTGGGAGACAGCTACCAGGCTGACTGAAAAAGATCCATATTTATGTCTATTCCCAAGAAAGGTGATCCAACCGAATGCAGAAATGTTTGAACAATATCATTAATATCACACAGAAGCAAAATTTTCTTGAAGATCATTCAAAAGCGGCTGCAGCAGTATATCGACTGGGAACTGCCAGATATTCAGGCTGGATTCGGAAGAGGACATAGAACCAGGGATATCATTGCTGATGTCACATGGATCCTGGCTGAAAGCAGAGAATACCAGAAGGATGTTTACCTGTGTTTTATTGACTATGCTAAGGTATTCAACTATGTGGATCATAACAAATTATGGATAACTTTACGAAGAGTGGGAATTCCAGGGAACTTAATTGTGCAGTTGTTCAGACAGAACAAGGGGATACTGAGTGTTTTAAAGTCAGGAAAGGTGTGCATCAGGGATGTATCCTTTCAACATACTTATTCAATCTGTATGCTGAGCAAATAATTTGAGAAGCTGGACTATATGAAGAAGAGTGGGGTATCAGAATTGGAGGAAGACTCATTAACAACCTGCTTTATGCAGATGACACCACCTTGCTTGCTGAAAGTGAAGAGGACTTGAAACACTTACTGATGAAGATCAAAGACCACAGCCTTCATTACGGATTACACCTCAACATAAAGAAAACAGAAATCCTCACAACTGGACCAATAAGCCACATCACGATAAACAGAGAAAAAAAAGACTGAAGTTATCAAGGATTTCACGTTGCTTGGATCCACAATCAACACCCGTGGAAGCAACAATCAAGAAATCAAAAGACGCATTGCAGTGGGCAAATCTACTACAAAGGACCTCTTTAAAGTGTTGAAAAGCAAAGATGTCACCCTGAAGACTAAGATGCCCCTGACCTAAGCCCATGGTATTTTCAGTCTCATCATATGCGTGTGAAAGCTGGACAATGAATAAGGAAGACTGAAGAAGAGTTGACGCCTTTGAATTTTGATGCTGGCAAAGAATATTGAATATACCATGCACTGCCAAAAGAATGAACAAATCTGTCTTGGAAGAAGTACAACCAGAATGCTCATAAGAAGCAGGGATGGCGAGACTGCGTCTTATGTAATTTGGACGTGTTGTCAGGAGGGATCAGTCCCTGGTGAAGGAGATCATGCCCGGTAAAGTAGAGGGTCAGAGGAAAAGAGGAAGACCCTCAACAAGATGAGTTGACACAATGGCTGCAACAATGGGCTCAAGCAGAACAAGGATTGTAAGGATGGCACAGAACTGGACATTGTTTCATTCTGTGGTGCATAGGGTTTCTATGATTTGGAACCGACTCAAAAGCACCTAACAACAACAGCAATATGTCATAAAAAATAAAAACCAAACCCGTTACTCTTAAATCTATTCCTACTCATAGCTACCCTCTAGGGCGGAATAGAATTGTTCCACAGGGTTTCCAAGGAGTGGATGGTGGATCTGAACTGCTGAGACTTTGGCTAGCAGCCAAGCTCTTAATCACTGTACTACCAGGGTCCCAGCTATGTCATAGTTTGGCCTAATTTTTCCATTATTTATCTGAATTATTTTTGTTATTCAGATTTTTTTTTTAATGTGCGTAGTCTAGTTTAAAAAAAAATTTTCTTTTTTTAGTCTAGTTTAATTTTTTAGATCAATCCCTGGCATATGAAATAAGTCAGTTAGTTCGAACCATATGGTATTATTTGTTATATAAAATTTCTGATTTATATACTATGTTGATAAAGCCTTTGTCATCAAGTCATTTCTAACTCATGGGACACCACGAATAGAACTGCTCCACAGTATTTTTTTATATTTGATCTTTCAGAAGCAGATTGCCAGGCCTTTCTTCCACATGCCTCTGGGTGAATTCAAAGCACCAACCATTTGGTTAGTAGCCCAGTGCTGAATTGTTTGTGTTACCTAGGGGTGTGTGTGTATGTAGAAGTTAATTGGCTGCTTAGTTAAATTTTATAAAACATTATAATGTAGCTCATAAACTCAATAATGATGTATTCATTATAAACATACAATATAAATGACAAGGCATGTGTGTGAGGATAACTTTTTCAGCTAATAATCAAAATTTTTCATTCCTGCATAATTTTTTTGTTTTTGTTGTTGTTGACCTCACCTCCATACTAGTAATTCAGTGGTACTCATTGCCTTGTGAAACTTCTAAGACATAACCTACAACAAAGTCACTTGAATATATAAATGGTTTTTTTAAAAATGCCTTGCAGAGGCATAATCTAGAAAACTAGCATTTTAGTTGTAAGAACTAGGTGTTTGAAAAAATAAAAATAGATCTAAAGATATTTTATTGTGTTTTTGGTGAAAGTTTACACAGCAAATTAGGTTCTCATTTAACAATTTGTATATATACTTGTTCAGTGAAACAGGTCATATTTTTCACAATATATAGACATTTTAATTATTTTCATTCCAGTTCCTCTGTTTCCCTTAATCCAGTTTCCCTGGCTCCCTTACCTTCTCATTTTGTTCTAGGAAAAATGTTTATCATTTGGTGGTTTAATTTAGATGATTGAAAATAACCCGTTAATCCATTGCCGTCTAGTCAATCACAACTCATAGTGATCCTATAGGACGGATCAGAACTACCCCATAGGGTTTCCAAGGAGTGCCTGGTGGATTTGAATGGCCTACTTTTTGGTTAGGAGCTGTAGCTCTTAACCACTACACCATGGACTTTTAAAAGCTAAAAATCTCAGTTTATAATAGCAGGTACTCAAAACCTGGAAAATATAGAACACATTTAATGCAGAGATTGAAAATGTGTTCATGATTGCATACAAGTCTTCCGTTTGTTTGTTTTTGTTTTGTTTGACCTCCACACAGAGAAAAAAAGGTGAACCATTTCTTCTTGGCTTGAGGGTGAGGAAAAAAAAAAAATCACTGGTAGGCACTCATATCCCCTTAGGTCTTATCCCAAAGGTGAATCAGAAACATTAGAAGAAGCCACAGGTAATTTGAGGTAATCTCAAAGTACGGAGCAAAATTAACTTATTTCCAAGGTTGGAGGAGAGAAGAACAGCAAGCCATATTAGGAGAATTTTCTGTCCTCCACAACACCACAGGTGTAGCGAGATGCTTACACATAAAGGAATGAAGGCAATTTTAATACAGGTTCCCTATCCTGGAAATATGAAGAAGAGATTTTAAAACTTTTAGGAAGGGTAGCCAAGAGACTACATAATGAATGAAGAGTTCCAACTGTGATAAGGGATAGCAAAGCTCATGGTGGTAACTTGTTTATCACCTAAAATAAGAAAATTGCCGTATCTCTCACCTGCAGAGCAGTGAGGGGTTCAAACTGCCGACCTTTTAGTTAGCAGCCAAGTGCCTTAACCACTGCACCAACAGGGCTCTTTGTGGTGTCACTAGGCAATGGGAAAAAGCATTAAATTTTTTAATAATTAAAAGTTCAAAGAGTCATAAAATATATCACAGCCTAAACATATGATTTAAGCCTGGGCATCTTATATTTTTATTTTGTAGTGATATCTCCTTAATTAAAAGTAAAGACCCTTGAAAAAATTGCAAGCCATATTCAGGAATAATATCTGCAAAAATGCAACTTTAATCATATGAAGAAAAATTAAGCAAGGACCTTATTCTCATTTTGGTGAAAAATAAACCACGGTTGTTAAGAAACAAAATTATTATTATTTATTTTGTGCATAAGCACCAAAGAATGTTAAGACTTAACATATGAGGATTTTTAACTTAAATCCTGACGCTCCAAAGCCATGACTCTGACAAGTATGGCATTGCTATGTAAAGTATACTTTCTTGGAAGAAAAAAAGACAGATTTCTAGTGCAGGTTACTCCATTTTTTAAAAAAAATATTAAAAGTTTAGTTCTCACAGAATATTCTGACCAAACACTATCACCGAATTGTGAGAAGCACACTTCTTCAGATCCAAAGAACACTAACTTTGTATCATGGATGAAGCATAAATTAGCTGTGGATATTTGCCATTTGACTAAAGCAAGAGAAATGGTTTTCTTCTTCTTCCCACAAACATACTAATCTAATTTCTTAGAATCTCTGACATTGATTGGGGTCACAGTCACCATACCATAAAAACCAAAAACCCAACTCACGTCATCACTTCAGCTCACTTCTATTTATCTGCTCAGTTTCATGATCTCTCAAAGCCCATGAGTTGCCCTTTTATCTGCTCTTTTATCCATGCTATTGGGTAAAAAAAAAAAAAAAAAATTTTTTTTTTTTTTATTGGGTAGAAGTTAGTAAAATGACAAGAAATATGTCACACAGGAAGAGGGTAGGTTTAAATCTAAGTCTTGTGACTCAGTCCAGGTTATAACAGGAAGACCTGGGGTATAAGAAGCTTACTTACCCAATCATTGTTAATTTGATTCTTTTTTTTTTTTTTAATGGACCATGTAAATAACTTCAGATATGAGTGAATGATTGCAAGGACACGATTGGATATTATTGGCTATGTGACCATTGTAAAGGGCAAAAGTATAAGATTGTCATCATTTTACAATATCTAATAATAATGATGAATTAATTAAGATGTTTGTGGATGATATGTTTTCATAACTAAGTAAATTATAATTCTGAATCATTCAAAACTTCGTTTTCCTGAAAAGACATAGATGAATGGTTTGAATGACCTAATAGAGTAGTTTTCATTTATTGTATTGTTTTTATGATAATCATTTTAAAGTTCAGAGGCAGAATAAACTTTTTTTAGGATAAGGAATTAATTGTTGGCCCAGATCAAGATATGCAGTCTTTTCAAGAAGGTCATTCCTAAATGATGTCAAAAAAGAACCTAAACATCTTATGAAATGTTAGGAGCCATGGATGTTTTTTCCTCTTTCTCAATGAAAGTTCATATCAATCCAATCACATGCATCTGTAAAAAAAAGAAAATATATTTTGTTATATAGTTTATTTAGAGCCTGATTCCTCTAAAGAATGGCCAACTTTAAACGTAAAAGAAAAATTTGGAACAATTATATATGTAAACAATATCTCTCTTTACTAAGCCTCTTTTTGTTCAGAATACATAATTTCTGTTTTACTATATGAACATGTATAAGTATGCACCATCAACTGAACTCTGACTCACAGTCACCCTATGTAAAACAGAAGGAAACTTTGCTCAATCCTGCTCCATCATCACAATCAATGCCAAGTTTAAGCCCATTGTTGCAGCCACTGTGTCAACCCATCTCTTTGAGGGCCTTCCTTGGTTTCACTAACCCTCTACTTCACCAAGCACAAATGTCTTTCTCCAGGGACTGGTCCCTCCTGATAACATGTCCAAAGTACGTAAGACAAAGTCTCACCATCCTTGCTTCTAAGGAGCACTCTGGCTGCGTACTTCCTCCACGACTGATTTGTTCTTTCTTCTAGAAGTCCAGGGCATATTTAACATTCTTTGCCAACACCAGTCCATCTTTGTTGTTCCTTATTTATTGTTCAGGTTTCACATGCTTATGAGGCAACAGAAAATACCATGGATTAGATCAGGTTCTTAGTTCTCAAAGTGATGTCTTTGCTTTTTAACATTTTAAAGACGTCATATGAAGCAGATTTGCCCAACGAGATACATCTTTGATTTCTTGTCTGCTGCTTCCATGGGCATTGATTATGGATACAAATAAAATGAAATTCTTGACAAATTCCATATTTTCTCCATTTATCATGAAGTTACTTATTGGCCCAGTTGTGAGGATTTTTGTCGAGTTGTAATCCATTCTGAATGTTGTAGTCAAAGATATTCATCAGTAAGTACTTCAAGTCCTCTTCACTTTCAGCAAGTAAGTTTGTGTCATCTGCATATCACAGGTTGTTAATGAATCTTCCTCCAATTCTGACTGTGCTGTTCTTCATACAGTCAGGCTTCTTGGATTATTTGCTCAACATACAGATTGAATAAGTGTGGTGAAATGATACAACCCTGATACACACCTTTCCTGATTTCAACCAGGCAGTATTCCCTTGTTCTGTTCTAATAATTGCCTCTTGGTCTATGTACAGGTTCCACATGAATACAATTAAGTGTTCTAGAATTCCCATTCTTTGCAATGTTGTTCATAATTTGTTATGACCACAGTTGAATGAATGTCTTTGCATAGTCAATAAAACATAGGGAAACCTATTTCTGGTATTCTCTGCTTTCAGCCAAGATCCAGCTGACATTAGCAATGATATCCCTTGTTCCCTGTGCTCTTCTGAATCCAGCTTGAATTTCTGGTGGTTTGCTGTCTATGTACTGCTGCAACTGTTTTTGAATTTTGTTCAGGAAACTTTACTTGTATGTGACATTAATGATATTGTTTGATAATTTCTTCATTCTGTTGGATCACCTTTCTTTGGAATGGGCACAAATATGGATCTTTTCCAGTTGGTTGGCCATGTAGCTGTCTTTCAAATCTTGGCATAGATGAATGAGCATTACCAGTGTTTCATTCATTTGCTGAAACATCTCAATTTGTATTCTGTCAGTTCCTGGAGGCTTGTTTTTCACCTATGCCTTCAGTGCAGTTTGGGCTTTTCCTCAGTACCACTGGCTCTTGATCATGTGGTGCCTCCTGAAATGGTTGAACATTGACCAATTCTTTTTGGTAAAGTGACTGTGTGTATTCCATCCATCTTCTTTTGATGTTTTCTGTGTCGTTCAGTATTTTGCACATAAAATCCCTCAATATTGTAACTTGAGGCTTGATTTTTTATTTCAGTTATTTCAGCACAAGAAATTCTGTGCTCATTCTTCCCTTTTGGTTTTCTAACTCCAGATCTTTGCATGTTTCATTAGAATAATTTATCTTCTTGAGTTGCCCTCTGAAATCTTCTCTTCAGCTCTTTTTTGTGATCATTTCTTCCTTTCACTTTAACTACTCTACATTCAAGAGCAAGCTTCAGAGTCTCTTCTGATAATCATTTTGGTCTTTTCTTTCTTTCCTGTATTTTTAATGACTTTTTGCTTTCTTCATGTAAGATGTCCTTGCTGTCATCTCACAACTTATCTAGTCTTCAGTCATTAGTTTTCAATGTATCAAATCTGTGCTTGAGATGATCTCTAAGATCAGGTGGGATATACTCAAGGTTACACTTTGGCTCTCATGGACTTTACTTTTCTTCAACTTTAACTTGAACTTACATAGGAGCAATTGATGGTCTGTTCCATAGTCAGCCCTTGACCTTGTTCTGTCTGATGATATTGAGTTTCTCCATCCTTTCTTTCCACAGCTGTAGTTGATTTGATTCCTGTGTCATTAAGTCCAACTCTACTTTGAGGAGGCAGCTCTGCCCCAGTCGTATTTTGAGTCCCTACCAACCTGAGGGGCTCATCTTCTAGCACTGTACCAGACAGTGTCCTGCTGCTATTCATAAGGATTTTGTTAGACATTTTTTTTAGAAGTAGATTGCCAGGCCCTTCTTCCTAATTTTTCTTAGTCTTGAATCTCCTCTTAAATCTCTCCATCCTGGGTGACTCTGCTTGTATTTTACATACTGGTGGCATAGCTTCCGGCATGACAACATCATGCAAGCCAAAATAGTATGACAAACTAACATATGAGTGGTGGATATATATAAATCCAAGAAAAACCTGTTGCCATCGAGTTGATTCCAACTCATAGTGACCTTATAGGACAGAATAGAACTTCCCCATAAGGTTTCCAAAGAACAGATGGTGGATTTGAACTGTTGATCTTCTGGTTAAGAGCTGAGATTTTAACCACTGTACCACCAGGGCTCCATGGGGATATATATATATATTTATATGCATTATAACAAATTTATATATTCATGTATGCATATGTATATTTATATTTGGTCATGTGAAAAGAAGTAGGCAAGGGACTGAGAGTATTCAGTACTTTTGTATAAAAATAATTTCCCCAAAATTATACGTTTATATTTCAAAACACAAACCTGTTGCTGTCAAGTCAATTCTGACTCATAGTGGCCATGTATCGGTCTACATTATCTCTTCAATGACATACAAAGGTAAAAAACTGGCAAAAATGTTGGTATGGTGGTGAGTAAGTAAGTGGTTGTATGACAGGATTATACCGAGGATGTTGCACTGATAGAAGACTGGGCAACAATTCATTCTGTTGTACATGGCGTCACCATAAGTCAGTCACCTCAATGACAACTAATAAGAGCAATAACAGAGAGATAATGACTTCATTTATTTACTTTTGAAATTCTTTTTGATGCATATGTTAATTATTGGAACGAAATTAATTATTTATTTAAATACTGGCTTTTGAAGGCTAAAGGTCTGGGTTTAAGACCCAGATCATTTACCTTATAATTAGAATAGCATTTAATCTCTCTGAGGCTAAGTTTCCACAACTTTACCTTTTCTCTCACTGTTCCTTTATTCTTTTCTCAGTGGGGTTAGTTCTTTCACTGTCCCTGGATAACAACATGAGTTACCCCATGATTTTTCTCTTCCCACCCAGTGCCACGGAGTCGATTCCAACTCATAGCGACCCTGTAGTACAGGGTAGAACTGCCCCATAGAATTTCCAAGGAGCGCCTGGTGGATTCGAACCTTTTGATTAGCAGCAGCAGCACTTAACCACTTTGCTACCAGGGTTTTTCTCTTCAGTTTTACCTAATACAATTTCTAGGGTCAATTTACGCAGCCAAAAAAAAAAAAAAAAAAGACTTAATACTGTACTTAGAATATCCAGTTTTCCTGAAAAATAGTCAAAACTTCCATTGTTATTCACATTATTTCCCTCTTCTCCAACTGGACCTTGCATTAGGCAAGATGTCTATAGCTGGAGTGAAGATGGCTATGGTTCTTCAGTTCTCATTGCCAGTCTTACATCTTCACTTCTCTATCTTTTCATCAATGCTTCTGACTCTGCACACCTTCTCTGTTTTGCTATCAATGACTGTCACCACTCTAGGCTTAAAGTAAGAAGGGGAAGGAGGATGAGAAAGAGAATCAAGAAATTTATAGCTTGCTGGTATTGTCATGAAATGTCCTCACACACTGGTTTCAATTTTGACATTTAAAACTTTCTTTCATGAGCTTTTGTGTGTGTGTGTCCTAGATCATTCCTATTTTTAGAAACTCTAACCTGCTGTTTTATTGGCAAACATATTCCACTCTCCCCTAGATGGTAACAAAATTGCCCTCCATTTTCCTTCTTGGCACCTGGTTTTCAGGGGGAACCTTCCAGATAACCTCTTTGTTTTAGTTCTATCATCCTCAGTTCTTGTAGTCCATATTTGGCTCATGGGTAATCTCACTCATTTTTAAGCTAAGAAACTTGAAGAATGCCAGATATTCAACAAACCCATCTCTTTTTAACTCTTTAACTTCTCCAGACAAGAGTCAGACACAAGTTAATTAAATTCCCTTCTCCATCTATACCCCCTACTATTAAAAAGAACTTTTTAATTTCTACAAATAACCCATTTTCCAGTTTTATTATTTTTGTCTTAAGGTGAATAATGGATAAATAACATCATTCCCTCATACTGTGCTTCTTCAGTAGAGATTACACTTGACAGGTAATACAACAGATTTGTCTCCAAATGTGAAATTATCCATAAAAGAACATCCATTTTTTTCTTGAGTCTTTTGTAATCCTTTTTAACTTCAATTTAGGTGATAAAACTTAATGAGTTGTATATACGACTTTTGAGAAAATACTCCTTTGCACACGCTCCGAGGTGGTTTTTCACAAATGACTTTGAAATTTGGTAAGTATGATCTCTATACCTCAGTTGAAATAGACAGAAAATGAGTCTAATTTTAACTCTGTAATCACTGAAGAAATTACATGATTTAGCTTCTATTTTTTGCATTTAACATAAAAAATTAATTAAATTTTTCATAAGTATTTGATCACCTATTAAATACAAGGCATTGATAAAATGCTGTAGGAAACAAGATAGACATAGTTACTGGTTTCAGAGATTGCTCATATTTCAGTGAAATACACGTTCTCTGTAATTTATTTTATTCTCCAGTATGTATTCCCCCTCATGCTTGATAATAGAGTTTGCACTACATTATAAAATACTTATACTTTTTATTTATTTATTTTTATTGGCCATATTTCTTAGTCTGCAAAACAATTAAAATAAGAAATTATCTATTGATTTATTTCTATTCATGTAGCACCATTAATAATAATGGAAGTATGTTTATCATAAAAGTCATGCTATGTATGATTTGATATGGACTAAATACTTCACCAAATTTATGAAATAACGTACTGATTAGAAATGCCCCTGTTTCCCATGCATGAATTAAAAAAGTATGAATTCTACTTTTTTAATGTGGAACATGTGGAATATTTATTTCTTAGTAGCTATTGAAGATTGTATCTTGTTTAAAAATTTGTCATTTTCTCAACTTTCTACCTTCCCTTATATAAAACCAGACAGTAATATCCAAGAATAAAAGGAGAATACATTGATTAAAAATGTCTTTCTATCCTGAAATGCACATGGTAATTAATTTAGCTGAAACTTGGCTCACCCCTGCTAGCAATCAAGCTGTGTTAAAGAGTTTAATTTATCATTTAACTTTTAAAAAGAAGGTTTCATCTGGAGCTGGCCTCTCCCTAGAAGTTTATCTGTGAGGGTGTTAGGCCTCCTCAAGAAAATGATGGAAGACCAGAAGTAGCAAGTAGGTTGCTAGAGAGAAAGTACTATATATCATCCTGAAGTCACATCATTAGGATGGATGCTTAATTAAAAAAAAAAAATGCTTAATTAAGAAAGAAAAAAAAAAAGGTAAAGAACAACATTCTCCCTCTTTGTCACAGTTACACACACCCAATGATATTTAAAGTAACTACTTAAAAAAAAGAAGGAAAAAATAGGCAAATAGGAGGAAATGCTAAGTGCAGTTGGCTTGTTTATTAGGGTGACATTTCTCAGGAACAGAGAACTTTCAACATATCTCAATGTGTGGTTATGATACTGAAATTGATGGCAGTGTTAAAAAGACAAACAAAAAAACACATGAACTTGCCACTTGATATTCCTGAGTTATTCCCTTACACTCATTCTGCATCTACTATTTGGAAACCCTGGTGGTGTAGTAGTTAAGTACTATAGCTACTAATCAAGAGGACAGCAGTTCAATTCCACCACTGGCTCCTTGGAAACTCTATAGGGCAGTTCTACGCTGTCCTATAAGGTTGCTATGAGTCAGAATCACCTCAATGGCAACAGGTTTTTTTTTTTTTTTTTTTGGTTTATTACAAAATTCTTTAAGGTGTGGTCAACTAGGCAAAGTCTGGTGATAAGTTAAGGAGACCGCCATGCATGAGCAACCCAAGAAATCCCTCTCAAAAGGTATCATTCATTCCTTTAATGTGGCTCATAAGATTGAGTGCATTGCTTTCCCCTTCTTTTAATGCTGTTTGGTTGTAAGGCACATGAGAATTATGGGATATTTAAGCATTTTTTTATTTGTTCGAAATCTATTCATCTTGAATAAAGCATTATTCCAGTACATGTGATAATGTTCTAAGCTATCAGAAAAGCACTTAAAGCAATCCATCTCTCTGAGATGGATTCATTACTCCACCTCCCAATTCTCTTTTTGCAATAATAAAGCATGGGTTACCTTTCTGCTTTCAAGCCAGAGGAGTGTCTACTATTAAACTGAAAAGTTTCTTGCCTATTTCATCATGTATGTGATTTAACTGGAATATTAAATTCACACACCTCCCATTCGCAATGACATTTATAGGTCATGAGTGTTAAGTGTAAATAAATTAGTGCTTAAGTGATGTCTATTTACAAGAGGAACCAAAATGCACACACAAATATACAAATTCACATGTGAACACATGTACATGGTTTCTCATGACCAAGTAGCAGAGATCTTCCTAAAGGAGAGATATTTGAGTAATTTTAGTTCAATTATTACTTTCTTCCAATTTTTGCAATTGTTCAGAACATGTATAACATGCCATCATTATCATTCCTTTTTACCATATATCTTCAAAGTACGAATTATTCCTCTGACTTGAAAGCTTTAACTGACTAC